>NW_012121598.1:4617724-4625094 GCF_000951035.1 Colobus angolensis palliatus | reverse complement strand
AGGAGAATCACTTGAACCCGGGAGGCAGAGGTTGCAATGAGCCGAGGTCACACCACTGCACTCCAGTCTGGGTGGAGTGAGGCTCTGTCTCAAAAAATAAATAAAATAAATAAATAAATAAAAATAAGGTGATGAACATTTTTAATCTTATCCCTCCACATATTAGGGTTAAGGATACCAAAAATTCTTTGAAAAGATTCTACCTTTAGCTGAGATTAGAATAGACGTATATTCTTAATTGCTTGACATATTTGAAAAATACCATTAATACTGGGAAATCAATGTATCTAAAAGACAATTCTTGGGGAGAGCATTAAGCAGTGTTGTCAGAATCAATACCTTATCAACCCTGATTTTCTAGTCCATTTTGCCCCATGTCCTATGACCCTCTTTTATTCAAGAAAAGCTCAAGAATAAAGAAATTAACATTTTCACTCTTTTGTTCAGTTGCAGCGTGGTGAGTGATGTTCCTTTCAGTATGCACAAATATTTATAGAAGTATTTACTATGGGCCGGGCGCAGTGGCTCATGCCTGTAATCCTAACACTTTGGGAGGCCAAGGCGGGCAGATCACCTGAGATCAGGAGTTCAAGACCAGTCTGGCAAACATGGTGAAATCCCGTCTCTACTAAAAATACAAAAATTAGCCAGGCATGATGGTGGGTGTCTGTAATCCCAGTTACTCGGGAGGCTGAGGCAGGAGAATCACTTGAACCTTGAGTTGGAGGTTGCAATGGGCTGAAATTTCACCATTGCACTCCAGCCTGGACAACAAGAGCTAGACTCAATCTCAAAAAAAAAAAAAAAAAAAGAAGTATTAACTATGAAATCCTGCCCTCCAAATCAGAAGCCACGAAGTTGCTCAGAATACATATTAGAAAAATATGTAATATGCAGATATTAAGTTAGCTACGAATATAAGTTAATTATACTTGGTCTTTTTGCCAGCAGTGTATCTGTTGCCTCACATAAAACGAATAGAAGAGGCTATCTTTCTTTGTGGATTTCCATTTGTGCTTAAGAGAAGTTTGTTCACATAAGTAGCACTCAGTAAATTTATTCCCAAAGATTTAAAGCATATTACATAGATCCATCAAATTGTGGACATGATGTCCATGGTAGCATAATGGTACAGTTCAAAAATATAAATAAAAGAGAGGGAGAGAATCAGCTCATGCAATATAACATGAAAAACCAGGCAATGTGTCAAACTCTTTGACAATTTAGCCTCGTCAGCAATATTGTCAACAATAGCATAAATTTATTATTTAGGATGTCACCCTTACACACTAGAGACTATGCCCTAAATGACTTCCCTATTTTTTATCCTCTGGTTCAATAATTCATGAATTCATCTAAACCTTTCTGTCTGTTTGTTATTTAAACCTATATCACACTTGGAATGAAAAGTGAGGAATTTTGATCTAAATTGCAATTACTTTTCAAAAAAATTCTCTAAAATCTTTCAGAATTTTAGGTGTCCCTCTAATCTTGTATTTCAGAAATTGATACTAATTCTTTTTTTAATTACCAATAGCTTTGTGATTTTAAAGTGCTTTAACTTTTCTGTTTGAAAAATTACTTTTTAGTGTCTCACCACATAGAATCCATGCCCACCAATCTCAGCATCATGAATATTTCTTTTTCCTGAAACCTTTAAAGCTTTATATTTAAAGTTTTGAGGGGGTATATATTAATATGGCTGTGCTAGCATGATAAGTAAATATTATTTTCAAGTTGGGAAAAAAAGTGGAGGCAGCGGTTTGATGGTTAGCCAATCAGAACATTTAATCTTGTCCTTGATCAAATATACCCTCTTGGGCATGTTAAAACTAAGAACTACTATCAACAAAGAAGAAAACATTGAAATTTAAGTAAATTTTATGGTTTTCTGTCAAGCCTGGATTGTTGAGTGGGAAATCTTAACCATTATAAATTTATATTATGTTTAAGGCTATAGATTCCATTCATTTTACATCATTAAAACACACCAACATACACATATATGCAAAAAATACATGAATATATCAAACATATACAAAAAACACTGAAAACACAACAATAAGAAAAAAAAAACCTAGTTAAAAAGTGGGCAAAATCTGGACACCTCACTAAAGATACACAAAGGGTAAATAAGCATATGAAAAGATGCTCAATATCATAGATCATTAAGGAATCGCAACATGGATGCAGCTGGAGGCCATTATCCTAAGCAAATTAACACAGGAACAGAAAACTAAATACTGCATGTTTTCACTTATAAGTGGCAGCTAAACACTAGGTACTTGAGGACATAAAGATGGCAACAACTGACACTGGGGACTACTGGTGGGGAGTAGATGAGGGAAGTGTTGAAAAACCATTAGGTACTATGCTCAGTACATGGGTGACGGGAGCAGTCATACCTCAAACCTCAGTATCACACAGTATACCCAGGTAACAGTCCTCTACATGTACCCCCTGAATCTAAAATAAAAGCTGAAATTATTTAAAAAGCAATTGCAAATTGAAACAACAATGAGATACCTCTATACAACTAAACTCCAAAAAACTGAGAGTGCTGTATGCTGGCAAGGATGCAAAGCAACCAAAACTCTTCCATTACTAGTGGGAATGCAAAATGGTGCAGTCACATGGTAAAACAGTTTGTCAGTTTCTTAAAAACTAAACATACTCTTACTATATAATCCAGCAGTCATGCCCCCAGGTGTTTGCCCAATTGAATTGAAAACTTATGTCCACACAAAAACCTGAACATGACTATTTATAGCAGCTTTATCCATACCATCAAAAACTAGACACAACATATCCAATAGGTAAATGGATAAACAAACTATGGTACATGTATACATTGGAATATTATTTAGCAATAAAAAGATATTGAGCTGTGAAGCCACAAAAAGACAAGGGTAACCTTAAGTACATATTGCTAAGTGAAAGAAACCAGTCTGAAAAAGCCACATACTGTATGAGTCCAGCCATATGACATTCTGGCAAAGGCAGAAACTTTAGAGACAGTAAGGTCAGTGGTTGCAAGGGCCTTGAGGAGAGCAGAAAAAGGACGAAAAGCTGAATCACAGGGGATTTTTAAATTAGTGAAACTCTTCTGCATAATACTGTAATAGTGGATACATAATATACATTTGTCAGAACTCATACAACTATAGAGAGCAAAGCCTGGACCTTAGTATAAACTAACAGTATAAATAAATATTGGCTCATCTATTCTAACAAATGTGCCACATTAATGCAAGATGTTTATAATGGAGGAACTGTGGGGGGAAATGGAGATTGTTTATGGGAACTCTATTATCTGCTTTTTTTTTGAGACGGAGTCTGGCTCTGTTGCCCAGGCTGGAGTGCGGTGGCGAGATCTCGTCTCACTGCAAGCTCCGCCTCCCAGGTTCACCCCATTCTCCTGCCTCAGCCTCCAGAGGAGCTGGGACTACAGGCGCCCGCCACCACGCCTGGCTAATTTTTTGCATTTTTAGTAGAGACAGGGTTTCACTGGGTTAGTCAGGATGGTCTCGATCTCCTGACCTTGTGATCCGCCCGCCTCGGCCTCCCAAAGTGCTGGGATTATAGGCGTGAGCCGCCATGCCCAGCCTATCTGCTCATTTTTTTTTTTTAAATCTAAAAGTGTTCTAAAATACAAAGTCTACTAATTTTTAAATGCAGCTGTCTTTAATAATATAATATTGAGTGTAGAGAAACTATGTGCTGACATTTTGCATTATTTATTCGTGTCCCGAATATATAGAACATATGGGATTTGTTATTAATTACTATTAAAAATGTCTTTGGTAATGGATTAAGATCTGCTTACCCAATGGATAACTTATTTTTGTGAAATACAGATAGTAAGGAGGAGTAAGGTCATAATAAAAACACACTTTGGAAATTGTAGGATACAAATACTCGACATACAGACCACTGTTTCACTTGTTAAGTGTACACAGTATCTCTCAGGTGTTTGGGAATGGAAAATAAGAGCCAGTAATATTTTATAAACTTGATCTGATTACTTTAATTATGATATCACATCTGGATATTAATAAATATATACAAAAATTCAGTTAGTATTTTCCCTTTCCACAGAAAAAAATAAAACCTAGCAGTATATGCCAATTGCAAAAAAAAAAAAAAAAAACAGGAAAGTAAATAGGAATTCAAAAGAAAGAAGTGGTCAAGGAAGGATTTGAGGAACAGAGCTTGAATTAGATCTTGATGGATGAATAGAACTGACATAGGTAGAAAAGATGGAAACATGCTAATTGAGAGATGAAAGTACTATGTGCAAGGCCACGGAAGCAAAGATTCAAAAGTCATGCTCAGAAGATTGAAATTAGAGCTTATATGTCTGGAATAGGAAGTGTAACAAAATAGTGAGAGGGTGGAAAAAGAGTTAGGTCCAAATTGTCAAGGGTCTTGAACCTCCTAGGTTCGAGGAATTCTTGTTCCTCAGCCTCCCGAGTAGCTGTAATTACAGGCATGTGCTACCACGGCCACCTAATTTTTGTATTTTTAGTAGAGACCCGGTTTCGCCATGTTGGCCAGGCTGGTCTCAAACTCCTGACCTCAAGTGATCCACCTGCCTCAGCCTCCCAAAGCTTTGGGATTACAGGTATGAGCCACCGCGCCTATCTCTAGCTATAAATTTTCTGCGAATTGTGTACATTCTTGGGAATTGTTACAAAGTAAAAAAAATCAAATTGTTTTTAGATGTCATGAAAAAAATTAATAAATGTAATAAATAATAAAGTTAGTGTAATATTTTATTTGTTAAATGTCTGCTAATCTGTATATTTTATTTTCAAATTTTACTGTCATTATCTTAATATTAAAGTTTAAATACATTTGCAAGCCTTAGAAATTTCTACAGGCTCCCAGCTCTGTGCCTATGGGTCAAATGAATAAAATGTCCCTGTCCTTAACTCTGAAATCTTTTCAAAGGACTATGCTGTTCCTTTTCACTAGCGCCAACTTTTTTAAACATGTAGCTAGAATCTGCTCATTTTTCTTCAATTTAACTTTTGCATCCTAACTTCTAATCTCTTTATTGGCGTTCTCTCTTCAAGCTCATGAATAAACTCCTAATTGCCAAATCCAAGAGTGCTTTCAATAACGCTTTCTTTTATGCACTATTTGGCTCGGTTGACTTTCCTTATTCTATTCCTAATTCTCATATTTCATTAATCGTGCCCTACCGGAGTGCAGGGTGAAAAGTTAAACTGATCAATTTTTGTGTAGCCAATTCTATATAGATCTTTTTTGATAATTTATTATATTGTATCTATGCTTAAAAGTATGTTTTCCATACCATTGTCTGAAATATAGTTTATTCTAACTTTTATACTTTGAATTTTAAATATAAATTCAAATTATTTTAAATTCATCTGGAATTAATTCTGGGGTATGGTGTGAGATGATACTCTAAACCAGCAGTCAGGGGCCGGGGACCAGGGGGAGATTCAGGATGAAACCGTTCCACTTCAAATCGTCAAGCATTAGTGAGATTTTCATAAGGAGTACACAACCTAGATCCCTGGCACATGCAGTTCACAGTAGGGTTCATGCTCCTATGTAATTCTAATGCCGCAGCTAATCTGACAGGAGGTGGAATGCTTGCTCACCCGCCACTCACTTCCTGCTCTGTGGCCTAGTTCCTAACAGACCACAGACCAGTACAGGTCCGCAGCCCAGGGGTTGGGGGCTCCTGCCCTAAACTGATATTTTATTCCTTCAAATAGCAATCTAGTTTTTTTCAACATAATTTATTAAACATTCTATTCCTTTTTTTACTGATGCTTCTCTTTTACCTTTTATTGACTGTTTTGTCCCATTGATTTACCTGCCTGTCAGCAATATAATCTCATTAATTTATTGTAGGTTACCAGTTTTCAGGGTGGTTCATTACATTTGCAAGTAGCTCTGATTGTGTTACCAATTATACGTGAATATATCCTCTGAAGCTATGCAGAATAATCATACCATTTCCACATAACAGCCCTTGAAAGAGGTGAAGACAATAATCATGCTTCCCATCATCCATAGTTTCTTTGGCCCTTTCTCATATGGTATGAATTCCAGACTCTTTACCAGCTACAT
Organism: Colobus angolensis palliatus; assembly: GCF_000951035.1. Lineage (NCBI taxonomy): Eukaryota > Metazoa > Chordata > Mammalia > Primates > Cercopithecidae > Colobus > Colobus angolensis. Next base: position 4,618,986 of record NW_012121598.1, on the reverse strand, counting down.
TATTTACTTGAAATAAGTGTCTCAGCAAGAACTGGACTGATATAGAAAGCCTAAGACAGAATATTGTTCATTATTTTCCTTGATGTAGACCATAAACATATTTTACAGTAACACAATCTCACCATCTCCTTAAAAATATTTTTAATTCTGTCATTATTTTAGAGTTTGAATACAATTAAAAGTATGCCTATCAAAAGTAAATTTTGTTATAGGTTAGTGTATTTTTCAAGGTTATATTATAAAGTTTGATTAAATATATTTTATATATAAAGACAAATGTCAACTGTTCCCCTTCAACAAATGATGAATGTTCTTCATTTTCTTTAAATTAATTACGTTTTTAAGAACCTCATGATTTTTGAAAGCATAAATTTCAAAATGACCTCATATAGCATGTGTAGAATTAAAAGTGAGTTAAATAAATATACGTTGAAATACAAATGTTATAGCATCAAAGATGACAAAATCTAGTTTTGGGATCTAATCATTAAAATTCTTTCTATGCTTTAAAAAAAATTAGCTCACTTATTTTTAAAATTTCTTTGGTTTCTAAATGTTGAAATAAGAGAAATAATTTTATTCTTCTATTTGCAAATAGTGCAAATAGTGCTCCATAAATAAAACATTGCAGGTGTAGAGAGTCGTTATACCCCTCCAAAATGTGAGACCAACTCCAATATGATTGTCAGAATATTTTCTGTAGCATACAAAGATATTTAACAAGTGTTTATTATTTATTTCCAGACCCATTCTTGGCACTAGGACTGTACTGGTCTGAAGAAAATTATCTAAAATTTAACCGTAAATTGTCAAATTATCTAAAAGTTAACCATAAAACGTCAGTTTAAAAAATAAAATAAAAGCGAATTTTTGAGTTATTTTATGCTTCTAATAACTTATATTTAACTCAGTGTTCTTTATGCTTTCTCTTGTTAACCAATGGTTTGTTAAGGTTATAAATTTAGCAACATATGACAATGAATGAACTTATTTATATAACAGTGAACATCATCATGACTTCATTAAATGACGAAAGAATGAGTTAACTAAATTGTGAGTAAATCTATCTCATATTTCTAAATTCCAGGCATTCATATTTGATATCTTTGTGGAGGCACTCAAACCATTCTTTTCTAAATTGAAAAACAATACAACATTATTATTATTATTATTATTATTATTTTTTTTTTTTTGAGATGGAGTCTTGCTCTGTGGCCCAGGCTGGAGTGCAGTGGCCGGATCTCAGCTCACTGCAAGCTCCG
>NW_012121598.1:4530804-4617629 GCF_000951035.1 Colobus angolensis palliatus | reverse complement strand
GGATGGTCTTGATCTCCTGACCTCGTGATCCGCCCGTCTCGGCCTCCCAAAGTGCTGGGATTACAGGCTTGAGCCACCGCGCCCGGCCTACAACATTATTTTTTAAAAATTTGTCAGTTAAAAAAGATTACAGTATGCCTTTAGTTAAATTAATCGCCCAAGTACCTTTGGAAACATTTGAGTGGTCCACATACAATTGCTTAAGAAATGGTGAGTTTTAATTCAGCCACTTCAATTCTGTTTATAATTTGGCATAGAATAAATCGCAAATAACTGATACATGAATATATTAAAATTTATGGTACCCAAAAAATTAGCTACTCCATTCTCTTATTTGTCATTGGCAAATTTGGGAAATGTCTTCGTCTATAATGTCATGTAACTTTTCCATCTACTATTGATCATTGCATCTGTGCTTTTATTCTACCCATTTGAGGTTACACGTTTTGATTCTGGCCCTTTTCTTATGAGGCATAATAAGCTTTCTCTTCTCTTCTTGTCATATCTTTGCCCCATAAGTCTTCAGGCTTATGACAGTATAATGTCATTCATTATGATGTTCATTACTTCAATCATGTGTAGGCATTTTTCTCCCCAACTTTCTGAGTAAAGATTCTTGATTGTTCCCAACTTTTATTCTCTCCATTTTCCATGGCAGTAGAATTTTTAGCTGACTGCATAAAATAAACTTTCCATTTTCCAGTCTTTTTTGCAGCTTAATGTGGCCATGTGACCAAGTTTTAGCTGATGTGATTTAACTGAAAGGTCCTATGGCAACTTCCAAAAATCTTCCATAAAAGATAGCCAGCAGAAGCCCTTTGTGCTCACTTTTAATCCCTTTATTCCATATGCCTGCTAGAATTTGGATTCTACCTTGGGTTGTGAGAACAAAGAGATTGTGGAACAGTGAGCTAAATGGACCTGGAAACTTCCAGATGTTTTTGTGGAGCAGAGTTGTCACTCCTCCAGACGTTTATTGCATGGAGAAATAAACAATTTTTTAAGCCAAACTGAATCTTAACTAATGCACCCCAATTTCATTTTACTTCAAATGCATTCTTCAAAAAATGTACATAAAACTCCAGGAGCCTATTTTTTCAGTTATTCTAGGCCAGCAGCCAGAAAGACAAGTCTTATTTTCAACACTGTTGTTAATGGCCAGGTGTTTACTTTCACAGCTTTTTTTTTTTTTTTTTTCACTTCTTAAGTCATGAGATAAAACTAGAAGAAAAAATGAAAACAACACCTGTGTTGTCATGTCTTTCATTTTCCTATCCAGAACTTCACTGTCACGAGGGATTCCAAGTTTCTTCTGGTGCTGTCATTTATTCCTACATGTGTCAGCATTTAGTTAGCTTGATAAATCTTTTCTGGCTGCCCTTTACATCTTGATACACAAGTCAGGAAGACCACAGCTCCCCCCTCAGCAAACTGTCAAATCTGTGTTCAGCTGCTTTCTAGCCAAGAAATTACCTAATGTCAGCTAGCTTTTCTGGATACTCATTATTGTTACATAAAGCATGAAATGCTGTTGCCACTCTCAAAAAGACCAGGTTCACCATTCTTGATTAGAAAATCATAACTTTTCACTTTTGAATAAAACAAGTTATTGATTACTTAACTATGTTCAGTACTCTACATATCTGTCATCTTTCTTCTGTATATAAATGCATTACATTTGCCACATTCTTTTTTTTTTTTTTTTTTTTTTTGAGATAGTCTCATTCTGTAGTCCAGGCTACGGTGCAGTGGCGCCATCTAGGCGCACTACAACCTCCACCTCCCAGGTTCAAACAATTCTCCTCCCTGAGCCTCCCGAGTAGCTGGAATTACAGGTGTGTGCCACCACACCAGCTAATTTTTGTATTTTTAGTAGACAACAGGTTTTGCCATGTTAGCCAGGCTGGTCTCGAACTCCTGACCTCAGGTGATCCGCCCACTTCGGCCTCCCAAAGTGCTGGGATTACAGGCACGAGTCACTGTATCCAGCCTTACATTTGCCCTATTCTTAACGATGGTTTGGATTCCCTAGCCTCTTTAGATTTTTTCTTCTTGGCTTCCTTTCTGAATTAGTTTTTCTACTCCCTCTAAAAGTACTTACCTTTTCTAATAAGCTGTAGCATAGAAAAGAGTATCAACAAGACTTTTCACTTTCACGTCTAGTCAAGAAAAACAGTTTACATTATACATGATTGGTGACCATCTCAGACACAAAATGTGGAACAAACACAACAAATATGTTCCAAGTGGGCTGCAGTAGTTCCCTTGGTGTCCTTACATCCTGGAATTTCTCCCAGCAAGCTGTTTGAGTTCTTGGAAGTATTTCTTTTCATTCTTTCTAGATGACACCCTTGTCACTGCATTTCTACTTTGTTGATCTTCTAGGAAGTGATACATAATACTGGAATGTACCACCTTAATGTCAAACTTCAGCAAACAATGATAGATCACAAATACTCATTTATACTTAACAGCAGTGATCCAAATTATTTCTATCACATTTACACATTCCTCTTGCTATGCCCATTTTTTCAGCTTCCAGGCCCAATGGATGTTGAGGCTAAAGCAAAAGATGTTAGAGAAGTCAAGTATCATTTCAAACCCAGGTCATTTTGAGAATTAAGGTATGAGAAAGGTCAAGGGGATGCTATTTTTACTAGGTGGGAGTGATAATGTGTTGGAGTTTTTATGAAGATATTAAATTTGAAGTCACAATGGTTTTGTATATACTGGTCCTAAATTTGGCATAAGAAAATCACTTTGTGATCTAGATCCACAGCGAAATTGTAGCTGTACTAGATATGTAGGATCAACAGAATTGCTTATTGGTAATAAAAAAGAAATTTGCTCAGCACCAAAATATTTCATATGTGACTTTTTAAAATATAGTGATAATGTTAGTGTTTTAATTTTAAAAATATTTAATATGTACTCAGTGTTTCCAGTGTTTCCAGTGTTAAAGAATTATCAGGTGTCACTTAAGGTATCCTCAGTGTTAAAGAATTATCAGGTGTCACTTAAGGTATCCTCACATGTGGTTTTTCCACCCCTGCCTCCCTCTTTAATTTACAATCTACAGTAACATTTTAGAATTCCATCATTTTCCATGCTCTGATCATAACACTGTGCTCTTCAAAAGATGGAGCAACATTAGAATGTCCCATTTTGATTATGGTTGTATGCAGGGCTTAAATTTTACCAGAGAATTAAGAAATATATTAAAGCATAGCTACCATTTCTATTTAATGCCATCCTCTAATGAAAAGATGGAATTATTAAACTCTTAATTGTACTGTGAAGGTGAGAATTCTTCAGTTTGAAGTGGATTTACATTTTCTCAGTTCTATTTATCACCATTTCTCTTTTTGAGTTTGCTTATCATTATGACTTCTTAGAGTCATAAAAAATTGAAAGATAATGACAATATATTTCAGCCAGTCGCTTCTCAATCACATTATTGCTATTATCAATCACTTTTAAAAGCATAGCTTAGTTGTAACCAGTATCTTGATAATGAAGATTATTTCATTCTCTGCCAACTACTAATTAGTTGTTGCAAATGAAATCCTTGGCTACTTTTTGTCTGCCTCATAGTAAAATCAAGGAATTTAAGTAAATACTTTATTGAATTACTTCAATTCAATACTTTATTGAAGTGACACCTAATAATTTAATCCATAAGCCACTGTTTTGGTCTTGACTAAGAAATAAATTTTTCTTGTTCTGACTCTAAGAAAGGGAGTAAAAATTGTGCTATGAAAAGCCAAGCGATTCGTTGGTCTGAGATTTTGAAGTAAAGATAGTGCTTATTAGTCACATATAATTTATTAAAATTAAATATAAAATATTTTTATGATTAATTGTAATGCTCCATATCCTTCAAATAGAAATAGAATTTAATTTAATTTAATTTTAAGAGTATCCCTGGAGTAAACAGCAGTTTTCTGTATAGACAATATTCAGTGAGATAGGTTGTGTAATTATCTCTAATCCAGAAATGTTTCTCTAAAAGAAAATACGTTTGAAAGCAGAGTAATATAAGTTTTATATCAACTGTTATAGACAAATGTCTTAGGAAATAAATGACTCAAGTACCATTTTACATTAATTTCATTCAGTCTTACGTTTATTTTACAGATGTTTTATGAGTCATTTATTTTCTTGTAAACAACTTGTATAAGTTACCTCCATCATGAACCAAGTCAAAATCATGTAAGATATATACATATACATAAAACATGTAGCTGTATTTTTTAAGGTGTCAACCTGAAACATAAGCAAATGACCTTCAGTAATGTATTTATGTTATTCAGAATTGACTTCTTCAAAAGTGATAGTGAAATAGAAAAAACCCAAATTATGAGCACTTAAGTTGAAATAAACTTGTTCCATCAATTAAGCAGAGTGACTGCTTAGCATGGAAGACAAACCGCTTTTGTTGGTGTTAGTGTTGGGGTAGGACCATTAATTGGATATGCTGTGTACGTGTTGGTTTTGCTGCCTGGAGGGAATGATTCAGTGTTTGAGTTAGGAAAGAATTGAGTTCACTTTCTCCACATTTCTTTATTGACTTTCACTTTGAAGGGACAACACAAAGGACTCTGTGGAGGTAGTGACCTCCAGCAGGCTGGATACAGAACCTGCTTCCAGGTTCTTCTCTTTTCCCATGAACCCTGGAGTCCACTATTATACGAAAACACAATGATACATATGGTTGATAAAACTAATCTTGTCATTGGATCACTTTACCCTAAGAAAGCATGCCCTGTAGCTGTTAAATAACAGATTTAAGTCAGAACCTTGGTATACGCTGAAAGAAATTAGAAAACTAATCGAAGCCTGCAAGAAAGAAACACAAGCAGATAAATTATTACTGAAATTATACAGAAAGTATAATTTCCCTCAAACCAGCATGAAATTCAAAACAGTTCCACATGATTGTGTAATTGCTGGTATCAAGTATCACTGAAATGTCCTGCAACAAGAGAACTGATTCCACATCATCCTCATTATTAGGGAATAAATCAAATATACTTCTTATTAATCCTGTATCTATTTTATAATGATAGCAAAAACCATTTAAATGGCATGTCTGATTAACTAAAAATAATCATGTCATTCATTCAGGGATTTATAAAGAAAAACATTAGAAAATCTTTAGAAAGTACATCAGCATGTGGTACAATTATAGCAATATTTTCTTTTGAAAGAATTTAAGTTGCAGCAGCTTGTTTCAGCAGGGTTAGAACTATATCAGAATTTGAAGCAAACTATTTGGTTGTGCAATACACAGTGTGAAATTTATCCAGTAGCAAATTACTGAAGAATGTCATGGGAACATCATTGAACTGTATTGCACAGACTTACATTTCCATACCAATGTACTGATCGTTTTCCTTATCATTTATGGCCTCTCAGGAATGCAAGGGACCCACCTTTCTCCTTTGGGCCAGAGAAGATATATTCCCAGAATCAGACAGGAGGAAATACTCTTTGTTTACTCTCTAATCGCTAAAGATTCTAAACTTTTATCCAGAAAGAATTATTTCTCTGATATTGTAGACTGTTTACATCTGCTAAATACAACACTTCACTATGTTTTTTCAAAAATGGCTCCAGAATTATCAGAATAGGTGTGGATATTATAGTCCCAGAACATGTGAGAAAGTATCAGATTTTTATGTGAAATGGAAACAGTTGAAGCAATCTCTTCCCACCATGTAGAAAATCTCTTCCATTTTCTCGATTTTCCTAAAGTCTAAAATATCTTCAACAGGAAACCAGATTTTCATTACATAGGATGAGAGATAAGTTTCAAAATACAAATGTACCCGGGAGGAGTTAACACCTATGCATACATTTATACTGTGTATAAGTGACTATACCTTCTCTGAGAGCAGAATTTGATTGGGCTAGAAGGAAGTAATCACAAGGGCACTAAGGGTGAAATTGAAGGGGGAAAATGGTCAGAAAAAGAAGTTATAGAAACTTTCATTAATGCTTTGTTCACAGCTACCTCTAGGAGTCACAAAGCATGTTATGCTACACTTTATCTAATTCAGAGACACCAGCTTAGATGATAAACTACACGTCCACCTTCTCCCTTTATTTTAAATACTTACATACTCCATGAAATTTACTATCCAGTAGGTATATAATGTAATCTTTCTTCCCTCCCTCTTTAACTTGTGTTTAAATGTTCTGCTACCCAGGCATAAGATAATTCTAAATATTTTAGTTTCAAATCATGCTGGTCATCAGCATGGAAAAATTAAAGCATGATTTAAAGTCATTTTGGTCATTGGCTTTCTTAGGACTTTTAAAGCGTATGTTCTTTGCTAGCAGTCTAAACAAGGAATTCTTATGTGGAGTAGTTAATATTTTTTCACAGAAATGAAAGTGAAAGGAAAAAGAGGCAGAAATAAAAACATCTGAGTTTACTTAAGAAGATAATTAAAAGATTTTAAAAAGGTTAAAGACCCCCAAGCTCTTAGCAGAAACAATTATGTTTCCTCTCTATATTACCAATGTATATCCAGCAGTTCTCTTCTGTTTCCATTGCCATCACATTAGTCCAGGCCTTCATTTTCTTGTGCCTCACCTATTATTATAGTTTCTTAACTAGACCTTTGCCTCCAGCCCTTCTGACTTGAACCCTTTATGTATTCATAAGATATATGTTATAAAGGTTACTCTTCTGCTCCAAAAGTTTCAGTGGTGTACTCTATTAAAAGCAAACCAAAACCTCTTTTATTTACAACTTAGAAGATCCTTTGACTTCAAACAGATTTATTCATTGTCTTCCTCTCCCATGCAAAATGTTGGAGTCTTTACCTGCTCTGCCTACCAGTTCCTAGAATTACACAGAATTCTCTGCTCAAATATTTCCCAAATATTGCCTCATAGACTGATTGCATGGAATCACAAGATGAACTCTAAAAGATTGTCACGTTTCCAGTTCCCATTCCTCAGAAAGTCTGATCCAATAGGTCTGAGGTAAAGCTTGATAATTAGTATTTTAACAGCTTCCACCTACCTGAGTAACCAAATTGAAATTCCAGTTTCTCCATAGTGATTAGTAGTTTTTAATCTGTTGTCATCTATTTTACTTTAAGAACATACTACTGTACTATTAATTAGCTCTGTTTTACTTTAAGAACATATTACTGTACTATTAATTAGCACCCACCTCTATTGTTCTCTTTTTATTTATAAATTTTGCCTATTTTTAAATCTAGGTTGTAAACTATTTGAAGAGACTATCTTATGTTTCTGCTAACCCCCAGTATTGGTACAGGGATTTGTATTTGACACACCCTCAATAAATGCTGAAATAGCTAGAGATACAAAAACACCATATTAAGTAGTGTGTCAAATTATAAGTTGGCATATGAACGTTATTATTCCAAGATTAAAGAATTAACAAGTTTTCTAATCATACTGAATGTCTGAAAAACTAAGGTTAGATTGAATAACAAAATATTTGCTAAATTTCCTTCTAATTTTCATTACATTTTTTAGTTTAATTAAATAAGCACAAAATTCCATGGTTAATTTAAATAATACTTTATTTCAGATTGTATTTTATGATGCCAACTCAAAAAGGTTGAGAGAATCCCAAATATCTCTAGTTTTCCAATCAATTATAGGTCTCTCTTTTTTGATTTTGGCTAAATCTCTCTTGAATCTATTTATATTTTCAGCAAGCAACACTCATTATTATGGGTAACAACTTACATATGTTTTCTATGTACTGTGTAAGATAGCATATCTAGGCCGGGCACGGTGGCTCAAGCCTGTAATCCCAGCACTTTGGGAGGCCGAGACGGGCGGATCACGAGGTCAGGAGATCAAGACCATCCTGGCCAACACGGTGAAAGCCCGTCTCTACTAAAAAAAATACAAAAACTAGCCGGGCGAGGTGGCGGGCGCCTGTAGTCCCAGCTACTCGAGAGGCTGAGGCAGGAGAATGGCGTAAACCCGGGAGGCGGAGCTTGCAGTGAGCTGAGATCCCGCCACTGCACTCCAGTCCGGGCGACAGAGCGAGACTCCGCCTAAAAAAAAAAAAAAAAGATAGCATATCTATTTATCTATCTTGCTCCTAACACATTAACACTTTAAGAAGTAGGCCAGGCGTGGCGGCTCATGCCTGTAATCCCAGCACTTTGGGAGGCCAAGGTGGGCAGATCACTTGAGCTCAGGAGTTCGAGCAGCCTGGTCAACATGACCAAACCTGTCTCTACCAAAAAAAAAAAGCCAGACATGGTGGCAGGTGCCTGTAATCCCACCTATTTGGGAGGCTGAGTCAGGAGAATCGCTTTAATCCAGGAGGCAGAGGTTGCAATGAGTTGAGATCGTGTCAGTGCACTCCAGCCTGGCAACAATGTGAGATTCCATCTCAAAAAATAAAAATAAAACTAAGAAGTACATTCTAGTTGTAATATTTCATGAATTATCCAAGCTTCTGTTCTTATCTATATTATGATTTTATATACATTGAATACAGTCCATTATAGTTTCTTAACCAGACCTTTATAACATTATAGTTTCTTAACTAGAAACTAGTTAAGGTGTTTATTATCACCTTAATAAACATTTATTATTCTAGATGATAGCCAAAATGATTTTTAGGTATGTCATGTATGTCTTACATTACTCATTCATTCATTCTAATTGCAGGATGCTTTCATTGTACTGTATAGTTTTTATTAATGCTAAGCAAGGAGAATGGCATCTGTCTTCCAGATGTAGATGGACCACACTGTTTACACAGAGATATTATATGTTCTCTTTTGCGTCTTACATTCTTCCTGATAGTGTCCATTATTTTATTGGTCATTTGGGACCAGTGCACACTAAGATAACATTTTTATGGGAACATCCAAAATGATTTATTGGTGTCATTTTTGCAAGGAAATCAGTATTCAGTGACTTTTATCTTATAAATATAATTTAAATTTTATTACAACATTTAATACATTAAAAGTCATCTGCCAGTTTTTTGCCTGCCTATATATAAATGTTCTGTCTTCCAACATTTTATCATCAATATCTTAGTTCATGAATTTAGAGATGTTAGCATAACCTACAAACTTGGAATTTTCACTACACATACATACTTTTAGATCATTTCTAAAAATGTCAACTAAGTTGGATCATTTTAGAGGAATCTCACTGTTAACACATTTTTATTTAAAATATTAATTCAAACTAATTCCTTTTCTGTTTATCTTTTAAGAACCAGTGATTCTCAACATGATAGACTAGGGATGGGGGCAGAAATTGTTGGGCAAAACATATCCTTCGGGAAAAAAGTGTCAGAATCACTGCTTTTTTAATCTCCACATGCTCTGTGGAGATTCTGATTACCTACCCTCCCTACAGCCTCATTTGGAAAATCCATCCCCTGCCTAACCCATCCCTCATGAGGCTTATCACAGTAGTTAGCCAATGAAACTAATAGAATTATTGTCCATACAACAGGTGTTTGGGGATGGAAAAAAAAATCACAACTTATTCAAAGCCAGGTTTTAAAGTGTCTCACCTCCACCAATGAAAAAAATCAGTTTCATCGTAGGATAATAATAATAACTCTAAAACAAACAAACAAGCAAACAAACAAAATCCTTGTTTGTTGAGCCACATCAAATCAGTTTGAAGTAGTCTAAAAAATGATATTTATGTGCTTATAAGAGCATTAGCAAATATTTACAATTTTCCCCTTACAGAAACTGCCTTGCCTTTCCTCAGAATCTACTCCATAAACATTATAAGTACTTTGTAGCAGCATAATAGTGAAACAGAGAAAATCAGACAGAAGGAACCGTATGAGAAAGGCACAGAAGCATAAAACACTGTGGCATTTGGGGGTTAACTTGGTGTGCTTGCAACTTATACACAGTGAACTTCCAGGAAAAGAAATAAGAAATATAGGCAGGGCTAGACCATTAAGAACTTATGCAGCTAGTTGAGTTTGGATTTTTTTTTTTTTTTTTTTTTGAGACGAATCTCACTGTGTCACCCAGGCTGGAGTGCAGAGGCACGATCTCGGCTCACTGCAACCTCTGCCGGCTGGGTTCCAGTGATTCTCCTGTAGCCTCCCAAGTAGCTGGGATTACAGGCGCCCACCACCACACCTGGGTAATTTTTGTATTTTTAGTAGAGGCAGGGTTTCACTATGTTGGCCAGGCTTGTCTTGAACCCCTGACTTCAGGTGATCCACCTACCTCTGCCTCCCAAAGTGCGAGATTACAGCTGTGAGCTACCGTGCCTGGCCGAATTTGAATTTTTATTCTGTAGGGGATGATAAGCCACTGAAAAGTTTAGAAAAATACTTCTAGCAGCAGTGTGGGAGATAAATTGGCAAGAGGCAAGACCAGTGAAGAGATTGTGGTACTGATCTAAGCAGGAGCTGTTGGAGGCCTACTCCAGGGCAATAATCATCGGGATTGGGAGAGAGTGAACTTGTTTCCTCAAACAGGTTATATTTCCATAAATGGTTCATATAGATCCTGAATCTATTTTGAGTGATTTAAGACACTTTAAAGACCTCAAAGTATTGTTGATATTTAGAGAATCCAATAATGCTATACTTATCACGACACAGTTCCATTATGCCAAAATTGAATGTATAAAGTGCCTAAATTAGGACCCAGAGAATAAAATGTATTTATTTATTTTGAATGTAATATCATTTATAATTTATCAATAATCTTTCAGAATACAGTCATCCTTTCTATACATGCCAAAGTCTTCACTAATCTAAGCTGCTTTCATAATCTGATATATCTTATCTTTCAAAGCTGTATTGTAACTTAATTGGAAGTAAAATGAATGAGAGAAAGAGGAGAGAAGAGCAGTCATAGAATCTGTGAGCAACAGTAAGTTAGCTTTCCTCTTCTTGGTAAGAGTCACTGTAGCCTACCTACCCTTACCTCCCTACTCTACGCTTTCCAGTTCTGTGCCAAGGAAAGTGGATCATGCACAATGAATCAAAGAGATACAAAGTTGAAATAGAATCAGTAGAGACTTTTTAACAAATTATATTAGAAATTATATTTGCCTATGCTGGAAAAGAGAATTATGAGACTGGACTAAAAATATTGCTGGACTAAGGCTGGCTCTCTAGTGAGTACAAGGGGAAAAAGGTTTGTGATTAAGAAATATCATCTGAAACATCTATTTGTAGTAAATGTATGTTAGGAGCTTACTATTTATCTTGCAAAATGCATGTTTAGAAATTATTTTCTGCAAGATATTTTAAATAATGAGAACATTTTCAGTGCACTTATATATGATTAAAGTACAAAAAAGCAATAGTCAATCTTTTTTTCATCCCAGATCCTCCTAAGTCATCCCAGATCCTCATACATTTCTCCTTTCCCCATGCTCTCATACTACCTTTAAATATAATTTTTTTGGCTGGGTGCAGTGGCTCACGCCTGTAATCCCAGCACTTTGGGAGGCTGAGGCGGGAGGATCACCTGAGGTCGGGAGTTCAGGACTAGCCTGACCGACATGGAAAAACTCCGTCTCTACCAAAAAAATACAAAATGAGCTGGGCGTGGTGGTGCATGACCGTAATCCCAGCTACTTGGGAGGCTGAGGCAGGAGAATCGCTTGAACCCAGGGGGCAGAGGTTGCAGTGAGCTGAGATCGGGCCATTGCACTCCAGCCTGGGCAACAAGAGCGAAACTCCGTCTCAAAAAAATTGTATTTTTTTTTTTTTTTTTTGAGACGGAGTCTCACTCTGTCACCCAGGCTGGAGTACAGTGGCACAATCTCAGCTCACTGCAGCCACCACCTCCTGGGTTCAAGCAATTTCTGACTAATTTTTGTATTTGTAGTAGAGATGGGGTTTTGCCATGTTGGCCAGGCTGGTCTCAAACTCCTTACCTCAAGTGATCTGCCTGCCTCGCCTCCCAAAGTGCTAGGATTACAGAGCCACTGCCCCTGGGCAATAATCAATCTTAAAGCTACGTGTATTAGGTAAATCAGGATACCCTAGTAACCATATGTAGATAGTGAGCTCCCAGTTGTTTAATTTGAAATTAAATCAATACCATAATTAGCATAAGAAAATTCAACTTGAATTTCACATAGTATCTCTTTAAGTTTTAATGGAGTATAAAAATTTTTCCTCAAAAAAAAATCAGGATTGCTGTTATTCTTTTTGATGCTTTGAGAATGTACATATTGTACCTGCACTATTTGAATACATAGTGTACAACTTATTCTAACCCTTATCTGCAGGGATTAACTTCATATGCCTAAATTAAACAGAAGTACGTGGCTCTTTCAGAGATAAACAGGACATCTAGCAGTAAGTAGGAGAAGTATAGAGCATGAAATATGCAGTTTCTCAGATTAGCTAAAGTCTGCATTGAAAAATAGACGTGATGTCACATAAGCCACTCCTCTTTTCATAGCTTTGATAATGTCCAAGGAATGTGTATTTAATGTTTTTCAAATCTACATAAAATGAATCAAAGTTATTGACTGTATACCTACTCAGTATCTAACATTGCGCATGGATTTGTTCAGGGAACACAAAAAATAAATTGTTAGCTCTCTATCTTTGAGGAACTTTTGAGATAATGAGACCTGCAATTAGCCCAAATGACAAGGAATACTATGAGTGGAAAAGTAGTAAGGAAAAGATCTGTGTCACTAGTGCCGTCAAGGAGGACTTCAACAGATAGGAAGAAGAAGTCCATCAGGATGGAAGAGATATTTGAGTCGGGGAGAAACAGACTAGAAGGAAATAGACTAAGAAAAATGGCAGAGGTGGAATGAAGGGTAGTATTTTCAGGGAAAGGCTGGCCCCACAAGATGAATATCGCTCATTCTTTATGGTCTACATGGATGCCAGCTATCAACACTGAACTTTGACATAGTGAAATTTGGCTTGGACAGTATTCCCTTAAGAAAGAAAAATTAAAAACAAACCAAACGCATTCTGAAAAAGACAAAACAAAGCACAATCAAACAAACAAACAACGCTCTTCTTTGATATGTGCCTCACACACAAAGCTTTTCCCTCTAATATGTCTCTGCTACGGACAGAAAATCATATTGCCAAAACAAAGAAGCTGCACAGTTTTTACAAGTGCCACAGGGGTTTTAGATTGTTTAATTATTATATACATGACTGGTATCAAGAGTCCTATTTTTTTCAGACTATAATGGATACAATATGTGTGGGTTAAAATATTTGTTTTATGACTTGGCTGTTGCTAGAACATTTTTGGGATTGGCCAGTACTCCCACCTCGAATATTTGGTAATGATCGCCTGAACTGTGAAGAAATGTCAAAATATAAGTAGTAAAAACGTAATCCTTCAAAAGGAATCCCGGTACCACAGATTTAGAATTTGAACTAATTTGAGCACATGCATTCAGACTTTGCAGTGGAATCAGAGATCATATATGGACATCCACTACACAACTAAAACACTTAAATTATACATCATTCCACTAAAATCAAACTTCACCTTCCATAAGTATGACTATATGTTTGTCTTAACATATTGTTATCTGTGGGTGGATCAGTATTTATGTACTATGTAAGTAACTGTGCAGCTTACCTACTTCTAGGGGCACTGAGGTTTTTGGACTTTTTAAGGCTTCAGAAGTAACTTTAGCAGGTACTAGGAAAAATGATTTCACTTTTCTTCCTCTCTTGTGGCTTGCCTCTTCCATGATACCTGATACTCTGGCTTGACGTTCCTTGCACGGGTTGTCACAGTGCTAACAAAAACATAACGTGTGTTGTTGGTAGAGACAAACTAGGCAGTGGTGAGATGTGGTGTCAAGGGAAGAAAGTGATAGCTGTGGAAATTTCATCTACAGGCAGTGTGTGGGTGGATAAATATTTAAGAACAGGCTCTCCAGAAGAAAAGTCTCTAATGTGTGGCATTTGCCCATTTACATTGTGTAAATACCTCCACCATGGCCAATTTTATGCCCATGTCAAGATACCAACATGGTGTTGGGAAGAGATGAATGTGGAGTTGGAAAGAGATGCACTCAGGGGCCAGGATGAGCCATCTCCAGCACACCACCAGCTACAAATCTCAAGCACAGTTTATGTCATGAACTATAACCTGGTTTTGGCCCCTGAAAATGTGTAAAACCATTTTTGAAAGCATAAAATAATAGTGTAGAGCACTATATAAATACTAGTTGTAATTATTCCTCAAACTCTATGAATTTACATAAAAGCAATATTTGTAAAATGTAGAGGAGATAGAACAAGAGGACTTTAAGATATATTAATTAAGATAAAGATAGAGGATGAGGAAAGAAAAGCACTTAACACAATGCTGAAATGCAGGTTCATTTAAAAAATCTCTTTTCACTCTTCTATCTCAAAAAAAAATAAACGAAAGAAAACAGCACTGCAAGAATGTGCAACACATGGACTAGGAGGTTCAGAAAATTCGTGGAATGAATTTATTACAGGTGTTCTGATTCTAAGAGAATTTTTGAATTTGTTGCAGGCATCACGTGGTGTGCTGCTCCCCTAGAAAGCACCTAATGCAGAGAACCTATTGGGAGCCTACTCCTCCGTGTTTGAAAGTAGCCAAATGTACAAATCTGTCCTTCTCTGGCCAGGACAGCTGACATCTGCACACCAATTACAATGTGGTGTGAGAAACATACACACACACTCTTTCTCCTGGACAAATATTCAAAGCATTTTGAAACTTTCTGGGAAACTCAGAAGATATTCAGTAATGTTTGTATATGTATCACCAGAGAAGGAAGATATATTAGTTGAGTATTAGCAATATGACTGTAGCTTTTGTGTCTATTTTAATAGAAATTAAGGACAATCAAATGAATTGCCTTATTGTTCTGGATAGCAGATCAATATTTTTATAGGCAGTGGTAATTTTTATCAACTACTCTCATAAAAAATAATTATTACTAAAGAGAGTAGTAGATGTTGGTCAGTCTAGAAAAAATAGACAAAATACTGGTGCAGGGGGAAAATACTTTGAATTCATCTGCAAGACGTATTTTTTGTTTATAAATTGAATTTATAGAATAAATTTCTAAAAGACAAGATTTTAGGAACTTCAAAAATATCCACAACTATAACTAATCCTATTGCTTTTATGAAACATTATTATGAAGTTGATTTTGAGTTTTGCTTTCTGATGTATTAGATTTTCATTTGTATGAAAGTCAGAAAATATGGGAACATAAACTTCCCTCTGATTTCTGTAAAGACAAGAGCTTGGCAATGGTAAAAAGCAATTTTTAGTCATTCTGTTCTTAAAAGAGTTTCTTCTAGTGAGTATTATCTTAAAATGCATAAAGTGTGTTGAATCTTAAATTGGTAAAGAGGGAACAGGAAAACCTTGGATGAAAAATAATCCAAATAAAACCAAAACCTTTAAATGAGAATTAATTAGAAACACAAGTTAACTGTGCTGGAAGTGCATGTTTATGAGTTTAAGTGACCTTTAAAGATGACTCAAAGCCAAGTAATAGCTTATTTGTGGATTATGACTATTTTAAATGTACTATTTGGCAGGCGGGGGGGGCGGTTCTTTTTCTCCACAGTATATTAATTCAGTATAAATGAATTAGTATACATTGGAAATCTATTGTCAGTGGGACCTGAGGACCACTTCGAAAATCCTGCTCCAAGATCATACTCAAATCGTTTATGTTGGTAATTATAAATACCTTCAGTTACCCATCTTATCAAACTGAAGCCCTGCCTCAGCACCTTACACTAAGTTTTCAGAGAATTTTTATATGTTCTATCTCGTTTGATCTCCCCAACAACAATCTTGCTATAAAGTGAATATTGTGCTTTTTGGGAAAAAAAATCATCAATCAAGAAAGTGATGCCTAACGAAAGATAAATAACATCAGTAAAGGCTTAATTGTTCTAACATTAATTAAATGTTTAACTTGTGCTAAAATTAGCACAAAAATGATTAGATTCATTTAATTGTAAGTGTTTTATACCATTATGAACACTTTCCAAAAGTATACCATTTAACTGATGACTATAAAAACTCCTATTCTCTAACATAATGCATTAACCAATTCTCTTAATTTTAAATATACTAAATGAAGCCTCAAGACTTGCCATCTATTTTCTAAATACTGAATTAATAGACATTGGAAATCTATTGTCATTGGGACCTGGGACCACTTCATAGATTCTGCTCTAAGATCATACTCGTTTTATGGACTCATTTTTCAAGTCTGTACTCAAGTTTTCTCTCCTCTTGAGAAATGGAAGTAGAAAAATTTCTATTCTCTAAGGAATTTGATAATGCATTCACTCATAAAAAGTTATAGAAAAAGTGACTCAAGTATTTATATTTTACCGAAAAGTTCAGTCCTCTTTATTTTCCTGTTTTAGTTAATGGCATCATAATTTTCCAAACCATTCAGCTTTGAAATTTGAATGCTTTTAAAAAGAATTCTCCCTCATAATCAACATCTAATTATCACTTTGTATGGATTGCACCTATAGGGTAGTTTACACACTGATTTGATTTTTTTCCATTTCTATTACCAACACCATTGCTACCGCATTTGGAATACTATAGTATTAAACGAACTCTTTCTCTCTTGGCCTACTTTCTCCCCATTCCAATCAATCCAATACACTGCTTCCTGCTTTCCCAAAGAAAAAACACTGTTAAAAGTTTTAATAGTTCTCTACTGTTCATGAAATGAGACCCAAACATCTTGCTGTAAATTGTGGAGTCTTCCTATTTTGGCAGGCATAGTGGTATAGTAGTAAAAATGATACTGTCCTTGAGCCATGGCTTTAAATCTAGATTCATCCACTCACTAGCTCTGTGATTTTGAGCAAAGTGACTAACTTTTCAATTCTGAGTTCCCTTCTCTATAATATGAAGGTATCTTTTTAAAAGTTAAATTGAATTGAATTGTAATGCACTTAACACAGTAAAAACAGTTGCCTTTTTCTGGTCTTATTTTTCATCAACAAACTTGGACTGCCACTAGTTCTCACAACTTTGCATCTTTTGTTTATTTGTGACTTCCCAAACCTGTCAATACCCTGTTCATCTTTCAAAGCGAGGCTCAAGTTCCTTCCCTGATCCTTTCCCCTTTTCTCCTTTTCAGAAATTCACAAAATATAGTATCTCTCACTCTTTTTAGAAAAAACACTTATCCTGCCTCATTTTGTAGTTACTTATGTTAGTTATCTGTCCTTCTCAAACATTTATTCCTTGAGGAGAGAAAGTCAAAGAAAAAAAAGTAATTCCTAGTCTTATTTTTATATATATCCAGTTGAATGCTTGCCTATAGTAGAAATGCTGAATTTATTGAATAAATGGAAATACAATGGTTGGGAAATTTTACTTCAAGTATGTTACCCACATAGCATTACATTTTACATTAACCTTTCTTAACCCTTTCAAGAAATTTTAATTGGCAGAAATGACTTGTCATATAAGACACTGTCCAGCTGCTTTCCCTTTCCATTATTTCTTTCAGCTTCTAAATAGAACTCTGCACTTTGTACTTCTTTCACAAAGCATTCTATTATGATCATCAAACACATTTTGGGAACTGGGGTAATAATTCAAGTCTCAGAGGGAAATAGGGTAAAAAATGAAATTCTAAGGAATTCTGAAATATAGCATATCTAGAAAAAGAACTGAAAAAATCTCAATCAAATATGTTTAACAAAATTATAATACAGAGTCTAGACTTACTTTTAACATTTTAGGATGTCTTACAAGTTAGTAAAAGGCAGAAGTGACATCAATATGTGGTCACATTACAGCATGTACCAGCATATTGAGCCAGTTCTTAGTTATTTATGTTAATAGAAAGCTCTTCTAGAGTGTTTCTGATACTCCCCTAAACAATAGTTCCCATTCTGTAGTAATTTCCAACAAATTTTGAGCCCTCGAGTGAAAAATTAAAAGGAGTGTATTTCTGGGTACAAAAAGAAAAAGAAGAATAAAACCATGTTTCAATAATACCCAACAGTGATAAGATAAGCTACTTGAGACACACTGAAAAATTTCTTCTACTGACTGTACCCAAAGTGGAGAACATTTTATTTTCTCCATTTTAAGCAAGAAAATAGCATACATAGATGTTTAAAACATCAAAACCACTTATTTGTTTTAAATGCTGCCGTTTAAAAGTATGTCTGTTTAGAAATATAGGACATTAGATTAAAAATTGTTAAAAATATTTCTTAAAAGACTTTTGTCTAAATCCAAAAACTTTTTTATAACTGATGATGGACCTACCCAGAAATTCAGTAAAGAATATTTGTCTTATCTTTTTCAGAGTAGTGCAGTTGAGCACCCATATGGTATTATGCCCATTATTTTTAACATTGCCTTACTGCAATTTTTTTACTTAAGAAGACACACAATTTGTTTGAAAAATGCTGGGGTTTTATGCATTTTTTTGCACATAGTATTCATCACGAAATAGATACTCTTAAAAATGAAAGCTGTGTATAAGTACAGGTTGACCTTGATTTTCATGCCAGATGAATTCATGACAAATATAAGCACTATACATTAGGGATACCATGGCCACTTTGTCAACACTGTGTATTCATCACCTAGCAGAATGCCTGACACATAGTTGAACAGGAATATCACCAGACTTGAGGTGCCTGTCACATTGCATGCATACAAATCACCTGAGATGCCAATGAACAACAGAGATTTTGACTCAATAGATGAGGGTTGAATCTTAGGGAATATGCTTTAAAACAAGTAAAATAGGTGATCCTAATACAGGTGATTCTCCAGCTACACTTTAAATCATACTGCTGTATAGGGGCAAGGTACCTGTTTTCCATTGCACCTCACTAAAATCCCTGGAATTGGCTAATGGAACAGAGTGAGACTGAAGGCCTGCAGAGAGTGCTTTAAGAATGTATTACGGCCGGGTGCGGTGGCTCACACCTGTAATCCCAGCACTTTGGGAAGCCGAGGCACGCAGATCACGAGGTCAGGAGATCGAGACCATCCTGGCTAACACAGTGAAACCCTGTCTCTACTAAAAATACAAAAATTTAGCCAGGCATGGTGGCACGTGCCTAATAATCCCAGCTACTCGGGAGACTGAGGCAGGAGAATCACTTGAACTCGGGAGGCAGAGGTTGCAGTGAGCCGAGATTGCTCCACTGCACTCCGGCCTAGGTGACAGAGCGAGACTTCGTCTCAAAAACAATAAAATAATATAAAAAATAAAATAACGAGTATAATTATGGGGAATATCTAGATGTTGGAGACCTCTTCTAGTCTTAAAGTGCAGATAAGTTGAGTGGAAACAATGTTTTCTCATTAGTAGGGAGTTCCACAGCAGAACTGAATTTACTTGAGGATATGCTAATAGGTAAATACTTTCTATAAACAGAGCAGGCACTCAATAAATATTGGCTCTTATTATTACCAAGACTTTTACCTAGGATGGTATTAGTGTTTCTTCCTTTACTTTATAAATGATGTGTTTCTGGAATTAAACTGGAAAGGGGGAAAAGAGAAGAAAATGCATAAGAGAGACCCAACAAGTGCCCTGCCCTCTATGAAACTTCTGGAAATCCATGGTATATTTCAGAGATTCCAATGCAGTTTATTTAGTCTGTATTTCTGAGGATAAAATGCTAACTATATAATCTTCAATATGTCATTCACTTTGTATTTCTTTTATAAAAGTATGCCCCATCTATGTTATATATTAACTAGAGGTGAAGCAGAGTTTCAAATCTACACCTGTCTGACACATCTTTTCTATCACACCACACTGCCTCCCTAGCCATATAAACTTCCTAGGAGATGTGAGGATTCAGTTTAAGAGAATATTAAAAAATTGTATCACATTTCAAGTGATAGAATAGTAGGACTTGGTGACTAAAAATGGGAGCTAGAAGAGATGGAGGAATGCAAGGCTTTCATTTTGGTCAAATGAGTAAGTGATGGCAGAACTCTTATGGAAAGTGTATAAGATAAGAGCAGGTTTGAGGGAGAAGATCATGAGTTCAATTGGGAACGTGCTGAAATTGAATTTCCTGGAGGTCATCAGGAGAGCTGTCTAGTGACCATTAGATATATGTAACAAGAACTCAAGAAAAGGAAAAGACATGAAATTTCAGAATTCAGATTAAACAGCATCTGGGTCATAATTGAAGTCATGAGTCTAGATACAATTACCTTGGAATGTATGAGTAGAAAAATATGGTTGTTATGAGCAGAGTAACACATGGTCCCTGATGGTCACGTGGTCTACACTGCACTGTCCTGCATAAAAGCCACGTGCCACATGTGGCTACTGAACCCTTGCAATGTGAATAGTTGGAATTGAGGTGTGCTGTAAAGAAAAAACATGCATTGGATTTTGAAGACCCTGTACAAAAAGGAAGAATGTGAAATATCTCATCAATATTTTTATACTGGGCCAGACACGGTGGCGCATGCCTGTAATTTCAGCACTTTGGGAGGCGGAGGTGGGCAAATGGCTTGAACTCAGGCATATGAGACCAACCTGAGTAACATGGTGAAATTCTGCCTTAAAATAAAAAAAAATAATAATAATGAAAATATGTATATATTTTATACTGATTATGTGTTGAAATGATTTATTACATTAAATAGAACATATTCAAATTTTTTAAAAAGAAAAATACATTTGTTATTACAGAGAATACAAAATGGAAACCAAACATGCTACTACCACTTTTCATTGACCTCAATGCAATATTTTAGGATGATTATCTAAGATTATTTATGAAAACCACATTTCCACAGTGGTAAGAGAAAGGAGAAAAGTGATTATTATATTAGCAGTACAATTTTTAACTAGAGTAATTTGTGAATTTTGGCCCAATGGAAGGAAAACCTTTTAAAGTGATAAAAATTTAAAGTGATAAAGTCCTGACTTCGAATTATTTAAAATATTTAAAGAAATTTAGTTTTATCATCTTTTTGTTTATACCATAGTAAGCAAGGCATGTAACAGCTAACATTTACCGAGTGCTTATATTATCCTGTGCCCTGTGCTGTGATTCACATATACAGTATTCATTATTTTAATAATCTTGTAAGCACATAAATTAGATACTATCTCAGTCACCCAATAAAGAAACCAAGATTCAGAGAGATTAAGTCATTTGCCCAGAAATGATAGGATTTCTGTCAAATCTCAGATTTGAACCCAAACTAAGGTCTTTTTATTATATTTCCTAAAGACTGCATCCAAAAGAGCTTTCTTTAAGGTAGTTGTTTAAGTTAAAAAAACAATAACAACTTGTAACTGCATTAAAAAATCTGCATAGATATTTTTATGAAGAACCAGAAAATAACATCCAGTTTCTCTGGCAGCTTTTTACTTACTAATTTGTTTACCAAACATTTTTTCCCACAGCAAGTATAGAAATATATGTCAACAAGGGTTCATTTTAATTTTCATAAATTTGAAATAGTAAAGTAACTAGCGTTTAAAATTCTGGCTGGGGCCGGGTGCGGTGGCTCACACCTGTAATCCCAGAACAATGGGAAGCCAAGGCAGGCAGATCACTTTGAGGTTAGGAGTTCGAGACCATCCTGGCCAACATGGTGAAACCCCAGTCCAGTAATATTTGTACTAAAAATACAAAAATTAGCTGGGCGTGGTGGTGTGCACCTGTAGTGCCAGATACTCGGGAGGCTGAGGCAGGAGAATTGCTTCAACCTAGAAGGCGTAGGCTGCAGTGAGCCAAGACCGTGCCATTGCACATCAGCCTGGGCAACAGAGCAAGACTCTGTCTCAAAAAAAAAAAAAAAAATCTGCTTGGTATTAAATCAAATTTTGAATCTATGTCAAGTAGTGATGTAGGATATCATATTGAGAGAAAGTTTCTCAAATAGCATTTTTTCACTAGTTAATTAAACACAGTCTCTCAAATTCTGAGAGCATCCTGGATCCTGGGGTTACTGGAAGAACCACATGCAAAATAATTCCTAGGAGATTACAAAGTGGGTCTTAGTTTTTTTCTCCTAGGCAAAAGATTTACTTGACCTCTCTTGATTGCTATATAAGTATTACTTTTAAAACTTACTTAATAAATGATTCTAAATAAAACTTAGGAGTATTAATCCCCAATAAAGCCTTCAAATTTAGAAGACATGTTTCATGATTTGAGACATGCATAAAAATTAGAGTTAAGTTTGGCTTGTGCTGTGTTTCACTTCATGTTTACTGAAATTATCAAGGTCGATGAATGTGTAGTCAATACATTTAAAGTTGAATTGAAGAGGAATTGTAACAAGCTTTAGAAAAAAATATAAAGACTAAAATTTTAGTAATGTTGAGATTTCAGAATTTAATCTCATTGTTGATATTATAATCTATAATCTATAATTATAGATTTCAGCAAACATATATACATGTTTCTCAGCAATGCATAGACTTCTCTGTAATTTTGAATGTTGCTTAAAAATATATACTATTCATTGCAACACTTTACAGAAGAAAAAATACTTTATCATTGTGATACTAATTTTGTGTCTAATAAAACTTTAGTTTTTATAATTTCTTCTTTCACAAAACCTTAGCCTCTATGATACATAAACATATGTAGTTGTCAAGTTTTCTGTAGAAATTGGCAAGTTCTAATTGGTTAAAATTTTAAATGACAGTATTATGTATTTTGTATGTATCCATACAAAATACTTGTATGTAAGTATCCGTATTCTTAGTTAATATTTGGAAACAAATACATATAAACCCTAAAGAAAATTGGTTTTTGATATACTTTTTCTAGGTCATGGGGTTTCTATCCGACTTAAAATTTTGATTGAATTAAACTGTCATTTAAAAAAAAACAAACAAACTGTTTTTAGACATATATTTCCCCACTCACACACATGCAGATGGCACTGACCAGGGAAATATATTTCGGGGGAAGGAGCATTTGAATGAGTTGATTAGCTGTAGCTGTGCTAACTACATCTCTAGTTTAGTTTTTTTCCCAAATAGGTTCAGCCTACATGTGGAAAAGAATAACTGGGCAGCTTCAGACAAAAACCGTAAGCTATCCAATTGCCTGTAACAGATTTTACAGTAAAACAGATGAGGTTTATTTTTAAATGAACTATCATAACAAACTCAGTGTTATTAATTTTGTTAAATTGGATTTAAAGATCAAGAACGTAATTGAAAACCTATGATGTGGGAATCAAGAGGCATGAGGAAGTTTTTGTTCTCTAAAATGTCTTTCTTATTCAGACTCTTGCTGGCCGCAGCCCTTGAATTGTACCATTGGAAACTAATTGCTCTGCATTAAGCATCATATTTTCAGGGGCACATAACTAAAGAGTAAATATTTCTGAGAAAGTTTACACATTGAACTATTTACCATTAATAATGTCAGTTTATAAAATGGCTCTCTAACGGTGTGGTTGGCTAAGAGGAGGGGCTTAAAAGTGGCATTCAGGATAGTTTTGAAGGGTCAGTGTAAGGGAAAAATATTATCTGTAGCAACATAATCAGTGACATAGGCCCAGAGAAATGAACTCCAGACAGTCAGGAACACAATAAAAGTTCCAAGATTTGGAAGAAAGAGATAGCCTGTATTGACAGGAAACTGCTAAAAGATGATGAGGAGGGCAATTGTCAATTATTCTTCTGTCAGATGAGTCTTGACAAAGAAACTAAATTCACTCTTCTGCCATTCTAATTCCATTATTGCGAATATCTTTATAGTGAATTTCCCTGTAAGAAGGGATGTTTATTCTATAACTCTGTTTTTAATTTGTTTCTTCTCAGTCTTACGGATTTATACAACTTTGGCACATGCATTGCTGATCCATTCCTTATGGGCTCATGCAACCACATTTGTATGAATGGCCGTGTCACGGTCTAGTTTGTGATTGAGCATGACATTTTCTTTGCATATGTCTCTGGAGTGTTCCCTCTATACATTTCTAAAAACCTGTTTTCCAACTCAGAAATTACAACATTAGAATTCACAGGATGACAATATCTCTCAAGTTAAGTAATCTTTATGGATATCTGATCTCATTTACATGTATCTTTATTTATAATTGCCTGTGATACTGGGATGAAGCTAACAAAATTTAAGAAAGAGAAAAGCAAGGCACTATAAATACTAAAAGCAATTGCACAAGTACAGAAACAAAGGAGACCTAACTTGGCAGCAATTCATCTGAAAGGGAGCTGGACAAACTTAAGATGAGCCGACAGTATGGCATATTTGCCTTAAACTATATTAATGGGAAGGCAAGCTTGGCTGCCTTAATAGAAGTGTAAGGTTGCCAAGGAGGCAGTAATCTTACTGATTCTGGCCCCACCCTGTGCAATTTGGAGCACTGCATTCTGGATATCCTATTTTAGGTGGTATTCTTAAGAGGACTGGTGGATGGTGAAAATCTGAGAAATCATGTTTAAGTGTAATGGTTGAGTGAATTTACATTACTTAGCCTAGAAAAGATAAGATTAAATAGAAATATAACTGTCTTTATATACTAAAATCACTGTCCTATAGGGGACAATTTGTAGATATAGAAGTAAAAACCATTTACCGATTTATGGTTTTATTTTAGATTGATTTCATGATTGTTTTATTCCATATAGAAATAACTAGCAATAAATACTAGGAGCCCAGTAAGAACCTATGCAGATGGAAATTAGGCACCAAGGAAAACTTAGACTTAGTAATGTAGTCTGAGATAGTTCTAGAGTGAGCACTTCTCTACAGACTGAAGCTATCATTCAAGTCTCTGTTCGAATTCCTATCTGTTAGCCAGACCAGCATTTGAAATAGCCAAAAATTACTTATCAACGGGATGAGTGCAGACAGAAAAGAATGTTATTTCTCCTGTGAAAGTGTTTTTTTAGTGGCATATCCATATTATTCTTATGCAAAAATAGAGTATGAGGAAAGGGGCTTAAACTGAAGCAGGAGTAATTTCCCTAAATATGAGAAAGTATCCAACTGTTAGGGTAATATACTATTGGAATCGACTGCTAAAGAAAATTGTAGAGGGTTCTTTCTTGGAGAGCTTCAAGAAAAGTTTTCCCAGTTATCTGTCTTGGATTGCTTAGACTACTGGGTATTTGAAGGAGCCTTCCTTATCTTATCAGAGTGTGACTGAGAGGTAATTGACAGCCACATGTATTAAAAGCAACACAGTTTATTACGTATATATATATATACACACACACACATATGTGGATGTTCATCAAAAAATAGTATATGCCCATCAAAGAATATTTGGAAATCACTGAAAAAAGTAAAAAAAAATAACCAGAAATATCACTATTGTAATGTAGTATATTTATTTTTAATCATTTTTCTGTGAATTTTGATTAACTTATGTTAGGAGTTTTTTAAAAACAATAAATATACTCTTTTAAAATTGCTTTTTAAATTTAAGCACAAGGAACTTACCCAATCACTTTAATGAACAATTAATATGCACTTCAGTTCTTTATTGTAGTTAGTTAAAGCAAAGATATGGAGAAAAGGAATTAAAAGAGTTAGATGGAAAGAAAGGAGAGAAGGGAAGAGAAAAAAGAATAAGGAAAAGAAAAGAGGCAGAAAAAGTAACAGGAAAGGAGACAAAGTTGGAGGGAGATACAGAAAAAAACAGAAGAGCTAGGGGGACAACAATAGTGAAATGTGAGGGAGAAGGTTGAAAAGAAAGTTCTAGTAATTTATGATAGAGATCCTGAGATAACTTTCATTCATCTGGCCCTCAAATATGTAGCGGTAAATAGGAGCATAATATGTTGCCTCATATTTCTGTCTTTTGAAGTTCTGATAAGTTTGTTAATTACTGATTATAAATCTGTATATGCTCTTGGACATTAAAATAATTTCGAACTCTCAAATCAATAAGGTATCTGGAGCAGCTTTTGAATGGCAAAGTTCTTCTCTGGTTGCAGAAGTAAAAGCTGGGTCTTTAAAGGACAAGAGCCTGAGGATTCTACCTCTACGTTATGTTAATCTGCATGAAAAACAAAAGGCAAACCAATTGTTTATTCAATTCATTCTCATTCTGTGAATCTTGGATTTTATGTTTTCTCCATCATGTTGGTGACCAGTTAGTTGAATTAGTTTGGAGCAAGCAGTAATGAGGACAAAGTCATTCCACATAAAAATTTCCGTAAGCTTTAACAATTATCCATGAATAGATTGCATGTTTTACCCAAATCATCTTCTTAAAAAATGAAGGAGATGGTTTTGAAATCTACCAATTTGCATAAATTTACCAGAAAATTCACTCCAAGCAAATACACCACTGATGGTGAACATTTATTTTAAACCTGACAAACAATACATCAATGGATATGCTACCAAGACTTAGTAATTAAATCACATTAAGATTGAGAAGCTCTTATTCTAGCATGATTTCTATACTAGTTGCCATATTGTTCACTTTGACTCTTTTAATGCACATCTGGGTATCTAGAAACATATGTTTCAAATCTGACTCTATCACTAACTAGCTCTGTAATCTTTGCTTACTTCTTAACCTCACAGAAGCTCAAAATGTATTTACATCTAAGTAAAGTTCAAAGTGATGAGAGTATTTTGACAGCCATGTTACAGAGTTTCTTAGTTAATATTCTCAAGCTCTTACAAGTGTCAAAAGAAGTAACAATATAGTGCAAGATTATTGACAATGGGCCTGGTGGATTATATAATAGCACTTTGTCCACCTAAATTATTATTACAGGGATCACTTTTTGAAAGCCTTACATCAGTGTGGGAAACCACAGGCTTGCATGTATACCTTTAACATGATTTTATTTAGTGTTTAGGGTAACATCAGTAGAATCACAGTTCATTTATTCAGGATGAATTCCCGTACCCCCAAATTCCAGTGAGTGTTCTGGTTATACCTGTCAAAATCTCTAGAAACTTCAGAACTTCCAGAGTATCTCTCTGCCTTTTATCACTCCAGCTTTCTGGATATATCTGTATGTTGCTTTTCCTTCTCTTTAGTGAGCACTCCTTCCTCACTTCTCTCCGTTTGTATCTTTCTCCATTTACTTCCTAACATCCTTCCCTTAATTCTGTCTCTCCCATTTATCCTTGTTTTGTGCTATCTTCTCTTTTTATAATACAAAGTTAAAATATGTTTGGAAGCATTTTATCTGTTCACTAGCTCTGTGTTACCACTTTCTTTGCACCATATTCTCTGGCTAGACAGGACAGAGATCCCCATTCCTCACTGTTGTCCTAATGCATCTGCACCTCTTTTTCACATTTTGTTCTCTTCTTTGAAAAAGCTCTTTACCCTCTATGAAATCCTCCTACCAATCCTTCCTTCAAGCAAATGCACCTTTACCAGGACATTTTTCTTTCCCAGTTCTTCCATTCTATCCCCTTTACCTCCTTAGGTGCACCCAGAAATATTCTCTTTCAGTCTCCTTATCACTCCTTTGTTCCTATGAAACTTACTAGCAGCTATTGTAACTTACCAAATTATTTCCTATAGAAGTACATTAAGGGTAAAAGTCACATTATCTTTGTATCCATTATTACACAATGTCACTTGTACATGGAAGGTACTCCATGAGTACTGAATTGAACTGCACTAATTTAAATCTTAATAAACTAGATCTAATTGCCCTTTGAGTCCATGTAACATTCAGTTAAGATTTTCTAGGATGAGTGGTTCTTAACTTAAAAAGAAAAAAGTGTTCCCATATTTATCAATGAGTGTAGTCTTCCTCAGTGAAATTGTTGTCAACCTACTCCCAATTATAATACACTAATTTCTTAATCTTTACTTAAAAGGTAATGAATCATTTAGTAAAACATTGTTATTTAGAAATACACCATAGTTTTAATGTACAAGAAAACTAACATTGTAAACATGTTTATTCCAGTAAGGAAAAAAATCATGAATGTATATAAAATTATAATGTAGATGGGGAAGTCTGATATTTGAGCATTTTTAACACGAAAGTATTAATAATAGTATAGATATGTTTGTCTAGTAAACTTTCTATCTAATTTCAAATGATCATATTAAATTTTAGTTTGAAATTATCTGATAATTGGAATCTGGTGATAAGAGAGTTTCAAATACACTCTCTTTTACTATTATTTCTTGGCTAACATGAGCAGGACTTTAAACAGATACTTGCAGTTTTTAAAAACTGGACAGCTATTATCATCTGAACTTGATGGATCATATAATTTTCTATATTTTGTTTTATTCTTTCAATTGATGTAATAATTGTACATATTTATGGTGTACACAGTGATGTTTTCATATATACAGTGTATAGTGATCAGAGCAAGGTAATTAGTATGTCCATGATCTAGACATTTATCTGAACCAAACTAGTAGAAAATTAACAAAATCTAAAACAGCTTAAGCAAAAGGCCCATTTGTTTTAGATAAAAATGTTCTAGGGCGGGCGCGGTGGCTCAAGCCTGTAATCCCAGCACTTTGGGAGGCCGAGACGGGTGGATCACGAGGTCAGGAGATTGAGACCATCCTGGCTAACATGGTGAAACCCCGTCTCTACTAAAAAATACAAAAAACTAGCCGGGCGAGGTGGCGGGCGCCTGTAGTCCCAGCTACTCGGGAGGCTGAGGCAGGAGAATGGCGTAAACCCGGGAGGCGGAGCTTGCAGTGAGTTGAGATCCGGCCACAGCACTCCAGCCCGGGCAACCGAGCGAGACTCCGTCTCAAAAAAAAAAAAAAAATGTTCTAAAGAAAAAACAATAGAAAACTTACATTTCAAGTGGGAAAAATGTCTAGAGAGGAAAATTTAGCATGATAAAAATAAGTTTGCCACAGGAACAGAAAACCAAATGCTGCATGTTTTCACTTACGAAAACAAGATAAATTCCCACACCCTCAAATTCCCGTGAGTGTTCTGGTTATACCTGTCAAAATCTCTAGAAACTTCAGAACTTCCAGAATATCTCTCTGCCTTTTATCTCTCCTGCTTTCTTGATATATCTGTGTATTGCTTTTCCTTCTCGTTAGTGAGCACCTCTTCCTCACTTCTCCCCCTGCTTGTATCTTTCACCATTTACTTCCTAACATCCTTCCTTTAATTCTGTCTCTCCCATTAATCCTTGTTTTGTGCTATCTTCTCTCTTTATAATATGAAGTTAAAATATGAGAGCTAAACATTGAGTAGTCATGGACATAAAAATGGCAACAATACAAACTGAGAACTACTAGCAGGAGGTAGAGATGTAGGCAAGGGTTGGAAACTTAACTATTGGGTACTATGCTCAGTACCTGGGTAGTGGGATCATTCATACCCCAAACCTTAGCATCACACGATATACCCAAGTAACAAACCTACACATGTACTCCCTGAATCTAAAATAAAAGTTGAAAACACACCAGCCTTTTTAAATTATAAAATTTTAGTCTGGAAAGAAAAGGATTACAGAGGATATGTCTGAAATTTATATAATAATTATGACTTTAACCAGAATGAATATGAATTCATGTATGAATATATGAATATGAATATGAATACATGAATATTCGTTCTAAAGTATCTTATTTAAATTTACACACAAAGCTTCTAATTACCAGTATTCTGAGATGTGATAAACAAAAACAAAAAAAGAGAGGCCAAACTTTATGCATTAGGTTGTAAATTTATCTTTTTTAATTCAAAGTATATCACAAAAACATCGATTCAAGATGGCTTAAATTGATTCTTGAATGACAGATTTATGCAGAGTATTTAAAAAGCTGGAGATATTTGCGATTTATTTCTAGCCTTTAAGATAGACCACAGAAGATATTCACAAAGGGTCCTTGGTCTACAGTCAGCAACAGAATACTAGGCTAAGAAGATTCCTGATCCAACTTAAATCTGCTTCATTAGGCTTCATTAGATATCAAGTTATTTGAGCTTGACATAAACCTTATGTTCTCTCACACACATAGCATTTTAACTGAATGTAATTAGACCCACGTACTACAATCTATTGATGTTTTGAAGCAGATAATTTCAATGGTATTTCTTTGTCTACTTACTTTCTATCCTAAAAATTTTTTTAAAACAAACATGTGATCGTCTATATTCTTTATTTTTTACTTTTTCATACTATAAAACAGAATCTGTCACTCTTTAAACCAACTTTGGTTTCCTGCATTTTCAAATCATTTTGTAGCAGCATGTTTTACTGAAATGTTAAAATGTTAAAAAGAATAAACACTGGGCTAAATAGCTGGATTGTGGCCTTCCATTCTCTGTTTTTTCATTGTCTTGAGAGCAATCATAAATTCTGATGAGGGAGAAGGGATACTATAATGAAAAATTAAACAGTACATATGGTTCTCATTAATGAGTTTTCTGCTATCCCAGCAATGCCAATGCCTACCCCAACACTGCTTCCAACACTGCCCTAAGGTCCTTATAAGAAAGGTGACCTTGCATCCTTGTTTGCCCAGCACAATCTCAGTTTATACCTGCTATCCTGATGTGTTTATTTACAGCACAATCTTTTACTCTCAAAAGCGTTCCAGTTTGGATGATAGATTATATGTAGAAGCATGATGTAGATGTTTAACAACGGACTCTCAGGGGAAAAAAATGTGTACATATATATGCACACATAGCTCATTACAAATTCTACTAATATAAAGGAAGCATAGCACACAAGCATATAAATAATAAAATACAATACTCACAAAATGCTTTCAGTATTTCCATTTTTCTCTGAAGCCAAACCATGGTTGTAATAGAGGAACAAGTATAGTTCTAACAATAATATTTGTTGATATTTTCATCTATGTTAGTAAGTAAGAAGAAGGTAAATCAATGAAGATGTATATTGGTACTTCACTCACTTTTCAATGATATGAGTGACTTCTTTGCTGAATTAGATCATAGTTTTTAGAGATACTAGAAAACTATTTTCTCATTTTTGTTCTATTCACAGTGAAACAGTTATAGACTCAAGACCTTAATCTACATAATTAACATTTTTGTTAATATGTGGATTTTGTATCATTTGCTTAAATGTAGAACATCAACGAAACAGTGAATCAAGCCCTGATTTGTAGCAGTGGCCAATTTATGTGGTATAGGTGCTCTTATCATAGTTGGGTCCAAGCTACCAACAAAACATCACTGAACAGAGTTGGGAAGAAATATACAGTCGCATACCATTATCTAGTATTTCCATTATATAAATACATTAGAAATTACCTCAAAAACATATATAATAGTAAAGAAATTCAGTAGTAAAGAGTTTGAGTATTTATTACTTTTGTTTTAATGTTATTTATTTCATTCTAAGTTTATGCAATTAAATGTTTAATAATGGCTGTATTTAACAAGTTTACAAAATTTTTGAAAATTTAACAATTGGCTCTCATGGATCGGTACAAGTGGCTTCAGCAGACCACCGAATATGGTCACCCTACTTATAACTAATCCCATATGTTCAAACATTCATTGGCTACATATTTTCAAACACTTAATATGTGCCAGGAATTGTGCTAGTTTTGTGAGATGCAATACAACAGAGTTCGAGATAGAAACTATTTCTGCCTTCACACAATTTCCAACAGTCTTTGACTTTCCCACTTCCAATCTCTTTTTCCTAATCAACCTAATCATTAGTGGTGTGAGCACCACATATTTGGTGGATTGTAGTGACTTAGTAGGGACATAGGTGTTGTGTGGAAGCCCAAACAGGGATTTAAAAAGAAGAAAAGCCAATGGTTGGGTATTTGAACTGTCTAGTGTAAATAGTAACAAATTAGAACTGAGCTTTTTCTGTCAAATGTTTAAATAACCATGCTAGTAGATTTCCTTTACCTGCAGCTTTATAATGGCAGGCAACAATAAAAGACACTGCATTCATGTAATTAGTAACTACTCAATGCAAAGCACTAGTCTAATGCTGAGATGGGAGGTGAGGGATAAGGAAAGGGGAGAGAGTAACAAGGGAATTGGCAAAGAGTTGATATAGTAGATGGAAAGACCTATAATACTTCCAACTCCTGGTTCTAAAGTCTAGGAGAATACAATAATCTAAGGAGAAAATCGTAACAGTAATGCCTTATATTTGTATACTGTTTTACAGTTCTCATATTTACTCTCACGAGGTACTCAGTAGTGCTCAGGAGTGGACTGAAATGGCCAAGGGGAGCTTCATGGAGAGTTGAGACTTAATCTGAGCCCTGAAGAATGAGTAGATACTGAGAAGAAAAATTCTAGTCAATATTGTCATACAGAGTGAAAAAATATGGATGTTTATAGTCTAGGAAAAAGAGTGAATAGATTGGCTGGCTAGAATAGAATCTTTCCATTAGCAAACAGTAGAAAATAAGGTAAAAGAAAAAAACGAGCCAATTGATAGAGTTTCTTAATGATAAGCTGAGAGAAGCCTTACAATACCTTTATTCACTCAAGTTTTTATTGCTTCTTACTTAATTCAGTTACTTGAATACATTATTTCCTAATGTGCTGGACACTATAATGGATCTTTTGATAAAAAGATAAAAAAGAAAAGTTCCCTGCCCTCAAAGAGCTCTAACCAGACAGACATATGCAGATAATTATAATACTTGAGCACTACACAAAATGATAAAAATAAATGCATAAGTACAATGAGAAGGTTGCTCCCTCCTCCTACTGACCACTGAGAAACATTGTATGCGATTAGACACGTGACTGATAGGAATTCAATGAGATAATACATTTTCTTTAAAAACTTTACACAATACTGCTATTAAGAATAAGAATTATGAAGAATGTCCAATAAAATAAAGAATAAGAATTATGAATAAAATAAAATAGTATTATAATCATTATCATTGTTTTTGAGAGACTGAACACATGAAATGATGTGGAGCCCCTGAGAAGTACTGCTGTGATGAATGAGAAGAAAATTATACCATGTCATGAAATGCCCTCTCCTTTTCTCTCTGTATATGGAAATCCTAACTAATCTTTATGTCCTACTTTGTCTGTAATGCTTCCTGGTCTACTTCAATCCTCTGGAGCTCCTGTTGGAACTATGGCCAATACCATATGATTTAGCATTTAATGTCTCTCTAATTTTATTTTTATTTTACTTCATCTTGTGTTGATATTAGTTTTATTTCTAAAATTGGATTCTTAGAGGCTGGATCCAAGACATATGTTATGCTTCCTAATCGTTGTATCCCCTAATGAGCCTATAACACTGCAGACTTAAATTGATGCTAAATAAGTATGAATTGAGTGTTTAATTTGAAAATCTAAGTCATGGGCACCTCGGCAACATTGGCAGTATTGATTGGTGAGGCCTCTGACCTCCTTCTTCTGCAGTCTCTTCCACTTCTGTATTCTCTTCCCCTTTTAAGGTGATTTCATGTTCTCTGTGTTCTACCCAATCAAAACCCACATTCAGGAAATTATCTTATTTACTCATTCATTTTAAAGGTGTAAGCTATTCATACGTATTTAAACATTATGTTTGGGGGTAATTTACACTTTGAAAGATAAAACATTAAGCCAAAAAGAATGAATCTCTATTTGTGGAATATCTGATATCAGTTAAGTAGGCAAGTTGAGTTTTCTTGTTACAGTTTTTTGAATCTAAACCAACTTATAACCAGTATCATCTTGATAGAAAACTTAAAATGTTAAAAATATTAGAACGTTTAATAATACTTCAGTAATCAACTGCAGAATTTTATATAACAAAACAACTCAATGGGTGGAAAGAGCATCGGCTTTTCATTTTTTTAGAGCCCTGAGTTCAGATCCTGATTCTTCTGTTTACTGGCACCAAATCACTCTCTGACTGTCAAACTGAGCCTCATTTTCCTCATTTATAAAATGGAATTAGATGAGAGAAATCATGTAAAGCACCAAGCACTGTGCGTGACAAATAGTTAATACCCAATAAAAAGAAGTTTGTATTCCCCCATCTATTTATTTTTTAAATATTAATGCATTAATTTGGTTAATTTTATTTTACCTATATGACTGTACAACAATATGTCCATTTTAGATAATTTTATGTAAATAGTATGACATTAAGTAGTTTCATTTTCAGTTTCAATTAAGTATTTGGTTTTATATTATAGATAGCCAACTATAATCAATTTGCTGATCTCTTTTTCCTATATATAAACATTGGTTTTTCATATTATAAATACTTTGGAGCAATATTCTACCCCTCTATGATGACTCTTTCACTTATAAGAAATATATCCACTTTTTGACATTTGGTGGGGGAACAAAAGGGGAAATGATCCAAATTGCAAGAGTGTATAAACAGAAGGAAATCAGCTAAGCTACTGGTGTTACAAACCATAGTAATAATGCATATTGCTTACACAGTGGGTTTAACTAAAAGTATGCTGAACTAAAAACTAGAAGACTTCAATTCCAGTTCAAACCACCACTGCCACTAATTCATGATGTCATTTTGGAAAGTTATCTTCTTGTGACTCATTTCCCTTATCAAATAAAATAAACATGATAGACTAGATCAGTGCTTCTTAAACTTTTATTGGAAACACAGATACTTTTGAGAATGTGATAAACGGTTTGAATCCTGTCCCCAATATTTGTGTGTATTTTTTTCCTTTCCAGTTTCCCTGAGGGCTATCAGCAATCTTCATGTCAAAATCTCTGGACTCTATGATCTCATGGCTTCCTTCCAGACCTATAACTCCAGAATGGAGTTGTCTTTGTTTCATACAACCATTAGTGTGATTTTAAGCAAGCAAATAATCCAGTTTCTTTCTCAATGCTACAAAGTAGGGTATTAACACATGGTATAAGGTTTCTTCCCTGTGTCTGCAGTAAGAGAAGAGAACCACATGCCTCCTCAGGAGACCCTAACCCAAATTAGCAGTTCCAATAAGGAAAGCTATCTAATCCTCAGGCCTGTTGAGAAACAAGTTTATTCCACAGACTTATTGCTCTGTTTCTCTTCTATTGTTGATTTAACTTAATTTTATGTGTACTTAGTATTTTAACTTGACTAAAAGTTCTTGAGATGCAAAAACCATGCATGGTAGTTGGTCCCTGGTTTGACCCCAATGATCCCTAACACTTAGTATTCACTATTCACTAGTTCCCTCCCTCAACGTTTTACTATTACTAGGGTTGGTCTGTGTGACCAATAAAATAAGGCAGAAATGATGGTATGTCACACTGCAATTTCCATCTTAAAGATTCTCTCTCTCTTTGCCTCCCTTTCTATCTCTCTTTCTCCCTCCCCCTCTCTCTCTCCTACCTCTCGCATTGCTCAGTCTGAAGGAGGCCAGTTGCCATGTTATAAGGACACTCAGGAAGCCTGTGGAGAGTCCCACATAGCAAAGAGGAAGTTTCTGGCCAACAGCCTGATAGAAACAGAGGCCTGCCAACAACCTGCCAACAACAGCTTTATATAGATCCTTTACCCCAGTCAAGTCTTGAGAAGACTTCAGCCCTAGCTGATAGTTTGATTGCAACCTCATAAGTGTCCCTGAGACCAACCCACTCAGCTAGGCTACTCCCAATTTCCTGACCTTCTGAAACTGCAAGATAATAAATACTGTTTTAAGCTGATAAATTTTAGGTAACTTGTTATGCAACAATAGATAACTAATTTTCTCTCTCTCTCTTTCTCTCTCTCTCTTTTCTCTCTCTCTCTTCTCTTTCTCTCCTTCTCTCACCTCACCACCCACTCTCTTTCTGTCTCAGTTGTTTAGCACTACTGGTAACATTTAACAACTGAAATCTATTCCAGAAATCTGACTTACCTCTCTTCAATTTTTATTTATAAAACAAAAACAAAAACTGAGGCTCAGGATAGTCAAATGTTTGCCCAAGGTCATTCAGTTAATTACTAGAAGAAAAAGGATTAACACCCAGGTTCCATAATATATGATACAGTATTATTTCCTTGTCCTCATGCTCCATCTCACTTTCTTGTCAACTCGTCTACTCCTATGCTATATATAATGTGTATTAGTATTTATACAAAATAACACTATTGGTGTGATAAACTAAGACTGATAAACCATTGGTGAATTTTTCAAGCCTACTTTTCTCCCTTTTCTCTTCTGCAATTAACAATCTGGTCCATTTATAAATCCCTATATCAAAGACTGAATGGATATTCATTATTATGAGTTAATTTCATTACTTTGTGGGTAGTTCTGGTAAAAGGATTTGATAAGAAAGGTTAAATTTTTTAACAAAGTAATATTTGAGTTATTAATTGATATTAACTATCCAAGTCATTTTTGTGAATAATGTAAATGACTGTTTTTGATTAGTTACTGCTTCTACTATTCTTCAATGGCTCCTTATAGCCTATGGGTAAAGTTCATATTCCCTAAAACAACTTTTCAAGATATGAGACTTCCCTGCAGTCCTATCTCTTCCTACTTCCTATCTTGAACTTTGTACTCCTGAAACACTAATTCCCATACAAACCTACTGACACACAACTCAGCTTTTTCTTCATGTACTATTTTCCAAAAAGGGATACCCTTTCTTCTGACTCCCTTCCCCATTTTCTACCCTCTTCTCTAGCCTAATTCACTCCCACTGGCTCTTTGAGATGTGGTTAAAATATGTTTTTTGAGTCTTGCCTTTTCTTTCCCAGGTTCTGTTAGCTGGCCTCCACTAGAGTCCTCTAACTCCCTGAACCCATCTTTATCACAGTATTTACTATATTCTACTGAAATTGCCTCTTTGGTATTGGTATCCACACGTA
This sequence comes from Colobus angolensis palliatus, assembly GCF_000951035.1. NCBI lineage: Eukaryota > Metazoa > Chordata > Mammalia > Primates > Cercopithecidae > Colobus > Colobus angolensis. The sequence goes on along the minus strand of NW_012121598.1, from coordinate 4,580,938 downwards.
GGCTGAATTTTTCAATAGTGGGTCCTTGCACTGTGTATCTATGCATGCACAGTACATAATATGTAATATATGCTCAGTAAATATTGCAATAAATAGTATTCTAATTGCTGGAAAGAGCCACTGCAACGTTCAGAATACAAACCTTCTAAGATATTCTTAAGACACTGAAAGAACCTAAAGTTAATCAATTCACAAATAATGCATGTCTAGTTTTCAGAAAAATACTCAGAAACAGAGATATGATTTACCCAGAATCATACCCCCCAAAAAATCCTTAAAATAGAATTCCAGATATCCTATCTTTGCATTAATTCATCATTCTTATTCCCTTTCTTTTGCCTCTTAATTTTTGTGGAGCACAGTCCTAAAAGGATTAAAAATAAACTAAGGACATGGACAAAAGAAAGAACCTATTTGCCAGTAAACTGTTTCTTTTTCACTATCCTTCAGACATGCTTGTTAAAACAGACTCACTGCTGTTTCTTTTATTTGTTTTTGTGTTGCTTTGTATTTGGATTTAGTGGCTTTAGGGAAGGAAATTAGGCATTCCTAAATAAGACTAAGTTATCTGAAATTAAACTGTATATATACAATTTAATATATAATATATGTAGCATCTGGATAATTATTATGCATTCTATAATAATTTTCCAGACACTAAAGAACAGAAGTATAAATAGTTTTAATAAATGTCAGAAATGTGTTTAAAATACAACCAAGTTAAATTTTGTAGGATCTTTAGCAATGTGTAAGCAAAATAAACTGAAGGTCACTACACCTTCTCAGGGGAAGACAAATGGATATGTTTTGTACAAGGAAAGTTGGAGTAAGTTTTTATTTAATAAGATGAAGATAATGCCAAGTATTCATTAGGTCATATTACAGAGAAGAAAATTTCAGTTGTTCATATTTCCTCAGATGCAAATTATCCCACTGCTTTATACAAATTAATATGCGATGTTTTAATAGTACCAGTGACAGTATAGTGATACATACGGTGATACTAAAACTATGCTTTGGAGTTAAACCTACTTGGATTCACATCCCAACTTTGACAGTTACTAGCTATGTAACCTAGAGCAAGTTACTTAACTCTGTGAGCCAAAGTTCCCCCATCTGCAAATGAGCATAAGTCTGGCCACCTAATAAGAGCCCTGGAGGCCGGGCGCGGTGGCTCACGCCTGTAATCCCAGCACTTTGGGAGGCCGAGGCGGGCAGATCACGAGGTCAGAAGATCGAGTAGAGACGGTGAAACCTCGTCTCTACTAAAAATACAAAAAATTAGCCTGGTGTGGCAGCGTGTGCCTGTAGTACCAGCTACTCGGGAGGCTGAGGCAGGAGAATGGCGTGAACCTGGAAGGCGGAGTTTGCAGTGAGCCAAGATCGCGCCACTGCACCCCAGCCTGGGCGACAGAGCAAGACTCAGTCTCAAAAATAAATAAATAAATAGCCCTGTGAATATTAAATTAAATAATGTATATAAAGTATTCAACACGGTGCCAGGCACATAGAAACCACTCACACATTTAATTTTTGTTGTAGTAGTCATTTTTGTTATCTTAATATTAATGGCCCATGTTTTCATTGAAGGAAAAAAATGTTATTTAAAAATGTCTCATTTTTCCTCTTCAGAGTCTCTCAGTAACCAGCTTGTGTTGATTATAAGAAAGCTGGAAGGTTTAAAGCAGGATTCTGTATATGAACTTCTTGCTCCTTAATATACAATGATGTCAATCACACGGTAGAATCATCAGACCTACTGTGCAGTCTTTATAAGTTAACTGACTACTCAAATATTTTCAGAAAACAATCAACATTGCATGCAAAGGTTTTCGATAGGATCATTTGAAACGCTGGCTAATTCTGAACATCTGTCTTCCTTCATTAAAAAGAACATCTAAATAGGAAATAAAACAGGCCCATGTGTAATTTCAAAACAGTTAGAACTTATATACCAGCAAACTTATCAAGCTGGCCAATTTCCTGAGGGTCTTTTTTTCTTCCATGAAATGAAATAACAGTGTAATTGCAAGCTTACGGTATGGAGATATTTTGAGAATTAATCAGAATGGAATAAAGTACTCTGTACCAATTTCAATGTTGACATATGTATTTTTAAATAATTAACATTATTTTAATTATACACTTATATTTATTCACTCAATAAAAATGTTCCCAGTTGTACATTGTTAGATTTTGCATAGACTAAATTAAAAGATTTATGGCAACAGTAACAAATTTACTTCTGTATAGTGCAGTAATTTTAGTGGTAATATTAATTTGAATACCTAATAAAGTACTAAATAGTACTTCAAAACATCATAAATTTTAAATTACAACTTAGCAACTGTGATATAGATTTATGCTCATCTTCTTTGGGGTATCTATTATTATTCAATATCTGGCCATCTTCCAGCTAGTTAAGAGAAAATTTGAAGACCAAATTTGGCCAGAATCTTTTCAAAGCTGAAAGCACTTCTGTGTGCCTGTTAAACATCCAACATTATTTTATAACACATTATTTATACAAGAAAGGAGGTGAGCCTAATTTTTCAAAAACAAAGACTTATCAGTAGTTTTATGAAAGTAGCATACTTCATGAATTAGAGGGCATAAAACTATGCACAGCTGCTTGACTAATCAGTGTCTTGATTACATAGTTGAAACAGGTGATCCAGTGCTCATGGTAGTAAAAGTATGTCTTAAAGAATGTGGTAGATAACCTTCATAATTTTGTCCTTACGCACCAAACATATGACTCAAAATTATTATTTTTCTCATGTTTTAGAAACTGTTAGGGAAAAAAACTCCATAAAAATAACTTCAATTTTACAGTGATTATTTGTCAACAACTGACATAGGCAAGTTACACTTGTGATCAAAGATTAAAAAGGCATTAGAAAGTGAAAAATATGCAATTATTCAGAAAAAAATATATTATTCTAATTGAATTATGCCTTCAAAATTTCTCTTTAAAGGAAAAACATTATACGAACATTGAGAAATTGGCTACCTCTTTTTTTTATTAATTCAACAAATAATCTTTGATATTTTCCCTTGCCAGATTGAGCATACACAGTCAACAAATTCACAGTCTATGTTTTTAGAGAATTTAAGTTGCTGGTAGTTATGTTTTTAATAAACAGAGCAATCATTCAAAGCATGCAAATTAATAAATAGTAAATGTTCCTATAGTTTTAATAGAAAAGAAAAGTTTTACCTTGGTGAGTTTAACATTGATACTTGGAAAGATGTTAAATCACTTTTCATTTCCCAGTCTGGCAGTGCTGTTACTACCAAACATCTCCAAAAAGCATCTCCTCTGAGGATAATACATCTGTCCTCTATCTTTTGTCCTATTCATCCTTCAGGCCATTTCCTCTCCGAAAAGATTTCCAGGCCCTGCTCCTTGTGTTGGGTTAAGACAGCCCACGATGCTCTCTAAACTTACCCACTCTGACTTGGAGTTCTCCCTTGACTCCCAACTGTGAATTCTGTAAAAGCATGGACTGTATATTTGTTTACTATTGTATTCTTAGTCTAGCAAAAGGAGGTACAAATAACTTGGTTGAATTAATTTTAAAAAATAAAAAAGTCAGGCCGGGCGCGGTGGCTCAAGCCTGTAATCCTAGCACTTTGGGAGGCCGAGACGGGTGGATCACGAGGTCAGGAGATCGAGACCATCCTGGCGAACACGGTGAAACCCCGTCTCTACTAAAAAATACAAAAAACTAGCTGGGCGAGGTGGCGGGCGCCTGTAGTCCCAGCTACTCGGGAGGCTGAGGCAGGAGAATGGCATGAACCCGGGAGGCTGAGCTTGCAGTGAGCTGAGATCCGGCCACTGCACTCCAGCCTGGGCGACAGAGCGAGACTCTGTCTCAAAAAAAAATAATAATAATAAATAAATAAGTAAGTCACTAGCCTTTAAAATTTTGCATATCTTCATTATTCATGCAAACAAAAGAGGAAACTATGTAGCACCTACAAGTGACCTTCCTATGAGAGCTGCCTCAATATGAACCAGACAAACTAGGTCTCTGATCAGAAGTACAGTTAGAGACCCCGTAAGATACCAAAAGACTCCTGAAGATCAGGCTACTGGCACTAAAACAGATTTAGAGTGGATTCACCAACTTTCTCGACTTCTTCCCAGTTCTCTCTTCCTATACATATGCCCTCTCCTCCCTTCAGTGCAGATCACCAACTCCAGGATCCATATTAGTAGGCAGACCCCCTTCCCCAAAATTATCAGTCCACTGCTTGTTTTCTAGTATAGCTCATTTAATTATTAAAGACTTTGTCTCTTTTTGTCTCTAATGCAGATATTCCTTAAACCAGTGTCAACTATGAATTACTATTTTTTTTCTATTTATAGTTTTTGGTATGCATGGATTAGCTGGCATTCAGGTGGGAACAAGAATGGGTGTCATGGAGGCCACAGCTCCTCTAGAATTGGTCTTCACTATGCCCTGCCAGTCAACCTTCCAGTGTCACCAGTGATAACTGTGTCTGCTTATATAGTTGGACTCTACAATAAACCAAATTTTCCACTAGTTCCTTGAAATCACCTAGAAAGACATCAAATCAAATTGGTCCTGGAGGCCAATTTTTTTTAATGATAGAGAATGAGAGGGAAGTGAGGTGTATTTCTCTTTTATTTCAGCAAGGCTTTTAATTCTTGCCCACATTACATTTTCGTGATAATTTAGTAATCTATTTCTTATTTACAACTAATTTTAAATGTGTAATAAATTAAAGGATAAATATATTGCGTGATCACCAATCTTTCTCCCCTTTTTCACCCTTGCACCTCTTACATTGGGCTAAGTGCTGCTGCTTCTACCACTGGAAGATTAAAAAAAATAAAAAGTAAGATATGGTACTTATTTTCCCAGAACCTGACATTCTAGTGACAGTGCCAAATGCAAACAGAAAGAACTATACGACAAGGCAGTGCTATGCACAGGTAGAAAAGCAATTGGAGCATAGGAAAAGAATAAGACCATCACTGGCTCTGTATTTAAAATCTCAAATAATTGATTTCTTCAAAGAATATGGAGATTAATTCATTAAATTTGTAGTGCTTTCATCAGGTTATGTTAAATTTCTAAATAATTTTTAGCCAGTAAATGAAACTTATTTCTTTATTGAAATAATTGAAATAGCAACAACTTTGGCTCCAACTACTTTTTTGAAAAGTAAAAGTTTATTGTTTTAGTTACATACAGTAAGAATTTTCCAATCATATTAGGATCCTAAAGCATTTTAAGGTTATGGCATAGGAAATGTTTTTGGTCAGTTTATTGGTGGCCCAAATAATGGCTGTTGGGCATGATTTCTTGTTACAGGAGGGTGGTCCTATAAATCTGCTCAGAACTCAGAAAGAATGTTAAATTAGGCTTAAATCCCACTGCAAATCCCTGGATTTCTGGCCGGTATTCATGCACAAAATACTACTCTAGTAGTCTGAAATCATATGTAATCTTCTGACTTTGGCATATGTGCTTAGTTGGTCATTATTAAAATGTTGGTTCAGGTCAATTGTATAGTTTTTTTTTATTTGGTTCAAACAATTTAGTGGCGACTTCATTTAGTTCTCGACAACGCTGAAGATAGATCCTTAGACAATAGCTCTCAAGTTGAAATTTAATAAAATTTAAATATCCTACCCAAACCAGGGACTGAGAATGGAGGTGAGGGAGAGGAGGAGTGTTATGTTGTCAGATAAGTTTAAGAAATCATGTATACTCTTTTACTAGAGTTTTTAAAATTCATATTAGTATAGTATAGACTCGGAGAAATTCTGCTGAAAAAAAAAATTGTTCAATTTTATTTAACCTAGTATTTCCCAGCAGGTTAGTTAGAGAAGCTGTGCTGCAGCAAACAGCCTTAATATGTCAGGGGTCACTAGTGTTATAACGAAACACACTTTGGAAATGTTACCTTAAGAAAATTCTGCAAGCTGAGTTCATTCTAAATTTGGTCTCAAACCATTTTCTTAGCATTACTTACAGTTACATCTAAAATTCAAATAGCCAGACAAAATGGGAAATATCACAATAGAATATAATAAATATGGTATTTGAGGATGTTGAAACATGTCTTATTTCTCTTATATTACATCGATCTTAAAAATAAATTCAGTTTCAGAATAATTCTGAATAATTAATAAGCAAAGATTATTACAGTTTTTGGCACAAAATCAACTAAGAGATTCAAATCTATTTGGGTTATACCTATAATAATCTATTATCATTTCAACCCCTCTGTATTATTATCTGAAATTATTATTTCAATTTCTAGTTAAATCCAACCCCCAGCATTTTAGCAGTTTTGTTTTTTCCCTCCACTCTCTTGTCATTCTATTGTCCTCATTCTTTAAGTGCATCAAGAAAGTTAGTGGAGCTATATTTTATGAGAAACTTTGCTTCATTTTAAGTTTACAGAAGATTTTAAATCCATAAATTTTTATATAAATTCTTTTTCCTTTTCTCTTTTGCTCTTTTTCCTCCTGTTCACAAAGATGTTTTCTTCCTCTTTATTTTTAGATGGACACTAGCTAATGACTCTATCAAGTACTCATGACCACTCCAGTAGAAAAGATTACTTTCTTCTGGAGGGAAGTAAACTAAGCAACTGGAGGATCTCTAGAGCCAATTATCCTCAGTATATATCAAATTTTTTTCATCTGAGAATGATGTTGCCTGCCTAAAGACAAGGTTTTACCTGGGCAAGGATACTGAATAATTCTCCTCTGTCACTCCCCATCTTAATCATTTTGTCTGTGTGTATTACTACACACACCCATTCATACACATAGTTAAGGAACTTTAATGACATTTTTGTTAGTGAATTTGACACAACTTCTCTACTAAAGATATGTCCAGATATAATCTCAAATGTAGACATAAAACTTGGTCCAAAAGCAGTTAAACATTCAGTAACTCTTTAACATAGTTTTCCAAATCATTTGAAAGGCAGAGAATTTTCATTTACAACCTATTTGAGGGGTAAAAATGTTAGATATTGTTTAGTAAAGGAGTTTACATTGAAGTCTATTTCATTGAACAAGAATAATTTTTCTCCATATTACTTAAATATATATAATTTTATTGTATGTGATATATATAAAATTTAAAAATGGAAAAGTATTGTATTCAAATAGTGATGTTAGAGAAGTTATTGTGCTACCAAAAATTGTCTGATACAAAGGAAGAAAGCTATTATCCTTAGAAAACAAACCAAAAAAGCTTTGCCTTAATGTTGTGCATCATTCCAGTCTTAAAAAGGGAACAATCCTCTAGCTTTACATCCTTTCTCTGATCTGGATAGACCCTTGCTATGGTTTGAATGTCCCCTCCAAAACTCATGTTGAAATTTAATTGCCATTGTGATGGTATTAAGAGATGGGACCATTAAGAGGTGATTAGGCCATGAAGGCTTCAACCTCCTGAATAGATTAATGTCATTTTCTCAGAAGTGGGTTATCAAGAGAGTGGGTTGTTACAAAAAATTATTTCAGCCCTGTCTGTCTCATACTCTCTTACTCTCATACGTTCTTGCTCTTCTACCTTCCACCATGGAATGACACAGCAAGCAGGCCCTTGCCAGATGCCATTACCTTGATATTGGACTTCCAAGCCTCCAGAACTGTGAATAATAAGTTTCTTTTCTTTATAAATTATCCAGTCTGCAGTATTCTCTTATATCAACACAAAGCAGACTAAGCCAACCCTCTAGAATTGTAGTTCCCTCCCCCTGGGTTTCCTAGGCTGGAGGTTGTCCCCTTAAATCTCTGCCTTTGAACTTGGTGATGTGGCCATGTTCGTGAGATCCTAATCTGGGGGCATCTGAGTTCATAGTCATAAGTTGGCCCATTTAAGTGCAGAATAATCAGACATTGAGGCCTGTACTCCAAGTACCCTGCTGCAACACCACTTTAAAGTGTCAGAAGAGATGCAGACCTGCCTGTCATTGTGAAACTATGGCACAGAACCTATTCTTCCCTGCAGCTAACTCATTCACCAAAGCAGTCTTCTGTAGCAGTAGCTACAGAGCTGTCATCACGTGCATTTCCAGGCCAGTTCACCAAATGCTGGAGACACTAAGATTTGTCAGAGAGGTCAAATGAGCCCAGAAGAACCCTCTCGGTGCATAATTCAGAGATTTATGCCTCATCAAGCCTATTTCAAAATCATCTAGGGTTCAAGTTAACTTTGAATCACTCTACAGGGTCTAAAACATTCCCAAGACACCTGAGATGGTCCAGGCTGAATTAGAATTCTTGGTCTCCATAAGCAGTGGTGTGCAACCTTAGCTGCACTTTAGAATCATTGGAGAACTTAGACAAATACTAATGCGTGGTCCTTCCCGTCTTTGTGAGATTCTGACTTAATTCCCCAGTAATCTAATGTGATCCCCTTAGCCCAGTGGTTCTCATCCTTGGCAGCATGTCAGAATTATCTAGGGAGCTTTTAAAATTCCTAATGCCCAAACTGTACCTCAGATCAATTTAATGACAATTTTTTGTGGGTGGAACTTGGCATCAGTATTTTTTTAAAGTTCCCCAGCTGATTATAATATTTAGACAAGGTTGAGAAATAGAAAAATCTAGAAAAGGCAACCCTTTCAATATATCTAAGAGCTGACTTCTTCCATTCTCTGTAATTCACTTGGGCCTCTGAATGCTCTAAAACTGTAGGCTAAAGAGTTATTGTACAGCTGAGTCATAAGGGTCAGTCTAGATGAGGATTTACAAAAGAGACAAGAGATGATAAGAGATGCACTCGTGGCAATGAATGACCTTATTAGCACTTCATAAGTGCCAGGCACGTGTGATAGCCAAAAAGAAAAGATGATAAAATTAAAAACTAATCAAAGAATAGCTAATATTTCCAAATCTGCTCCCCAGCAATTTATCCATTCTCCATCATTTAAAGCCCTAACAAGTTACTTAAGGGAATACAGGTCACCAGTTCTACAAGATTCTACCTTGTCTATAATTGCTAGGATTTTGGTTCGACTGCATAGATATGTTACTTATTATCTATTTTTTTAAAGGGAGGGATTGTCCTTACATTGCTATTTTTGATTCTGATCATGTGAATTATTGTTCTGTTAGATAACTTGCTAAGAACTGTTTCAAATATGAGCAAATTTACCGTCTCCGTATTCAGAGGCGATATGTGTATTTCCTAGCTTCTAACAGACATTATTGTTAAGTAGGAGCCTATCCAAAGAATTGTTGACCAATGAGTCGCTGAAGGTTTTGTAGCCAAAGTCAAATTCAGCAACGCTGTGTTTATTTGCCTTTTGCCAATTGTTAGGCCATATCCCATCACAGTCTAACAGTCCAAAAGAGAATATTGCCAAATCATTGGCCAGTTTTCAGAATGGCTAACCCTTTTCTTGCTATGGAACTAACAATGCTTCATTATAACCAAGTGAGGCAATTTATGACTTCTTAAAAGGAGAAGGTGATATTGACTATTATTGGGAAGAGCACAACTTTTTAGTAATTGGATACCAAAAGCAAGAAAATTATCCTGAGAGATTGGATTCTGTCTTCCACATCTGTCTCTCAAGGCGGTCACTGAGTGCCCAGTGCACTGCTGCTGTCTCTCACTCGGCACCTCAATACTCAGCTTAAACAGCAGTGTTATTTCTGTCAGGTGCAGAATGATAGCCTCTGTCTGCTGTTGGACTGCCTAGTGCAGCAGTTATCTAAATTCACCCTCTGATCTTGTTCCCATGGAGAGAGCTCAGAAAACAAAAGTAGAAGTATTGACCATTCATTTCGCCCTTTAATGATGTTCTCAGTGCTCTTCTTCCGCAGAGAAAATGAACATTTACTTCATTTTGAATGTGTACTTTGGAGGGACATTTTATGCTTTTAGTATTCTTATTATTAGTTAAGGTTAGGTACCAGTTTCATCACCTGGAAACCTACTGTTAGGCTAAATGTGAAACCACCAGAGAGACAAGTAAAGGGGAGAGACTTTCTGCCTCCTGGGTAACAGTAGAATGCAATCCTTATGACTAGTTCTCTCGTAACAGCTTCTGTCCCCTCAAGAGTCAGAAATGTGGTCTTGGATTCTCATGAATTCCCCCATCTTCATAGTTCTTTTTTGTATGTCTACTAATGTAAGTCTTATTTCTGTTGGGTTCCTTGGTGCACTCTTTCTGTAATATATTCATTCAAATCTAAACTTAAAGTATTTCACAAAACAACACAGTAATTAAGGTAAGACTAAAGTAAGTGACAACCTCACAATCCAGGATACTTAAGTAATTTTTTAAAATTCCCTAAAGCTATGAGACATGAGCAGTCACATCCACTTGCCCACCACTCCCTTTCCTTTATCCGTGCCCTCCATCCATCTACCCCAGCCCAAAACATTCTGGAAGCAGAATTATACATCTAGATATTTTACTTCTCCTGCTAGCTCCAATTCGTATTTACTAGTATCTTAAAAACCACATTCCTGTGTGGAAGCTGTGCTTCTGCTGGTGAGGTGAGTAGTCCTCTGAAGCCTATTGACATTCTCAGGTCAGTTCTCTTTCATTCAAAAAAATGTCATAAGAAAAGATTGGGAACTTTCTGATGGTAACCAAAAGAACAATTATATTTTGCATAGCTGGCATATTACTTTTCATGTAAAACTTTGTCTTCCAAGACACTAAAATCTATACCAACTTAAAGGACCTCCAAAGAAAGGTGATTGACAACCTGTTGAAAAAATTTAAGGCATCAAAACATTGAAAATGAAATTCTGAGTTGGATTCTGATCTTTACCACTTTCTGAATCCTGCTGCATTTCATTCTAGTAGACAATCCAATTACCTTTTACTCTCATTTTAATGAAAATAGGAAGGATACATTCTTCTTTCATTTATTTGTTCATTCATTCAATTAATGATTGAGGAATGTAAACAATCTTCAAATGTCATAATTTCAAATTTCCATTCTTGTTATCTTAAACAAATCCTCGAGCATTTTTTTTAACCTGTATTTCCTAATATAGCAGCTTCAACTTCACATGTGTCAATTAGCACATTTATGTATGGACATTCACTCTTAAAATTATTATAGTAAGGCTACCCTTCAAATAATAGGAAATGGCTATCAGAATTTTCTTCTAACATGTTACTCTCCATATATTCTTCATTGTAGCACTTCCTTCTGTACCTAAGGACTTCCTATAGAAAAAGAAGGGGGGGCTTTATCCTCTTTTTAACTTTGGAGAAATCTTACTGACTCCTTCTCCAATAAGATAGCCACATAACCTGACAACAGTTTTAGGGTTTACTTAAAGGATTCTGATGAAAGTTTTCTTTTCCAGGATAATTAATGGTATATACTGTATATACAGCCTATTAAAAAGTTTATAGAAGTAAAAATTATTTACATGATGTTTATCTTGTCTTTTTAGGACACTGGTATTGTGACATTCTAATTTATAACAATATAGGGCGACTGCCATTTTTTTCTTTTGTATTATAGAATTGGTGTTAGAGGAGACGGTTTACAAAATTGGCTTTAGGCTTACTCAAAGTTAGCACTAAATTGTGCTTCAAACTATAAAATAATTTTAGCGTTTTATGTATGTGTACTACCTGAGTGTCATCGTTTCAAGAAATTTTAACACAACAAAATAAAATTTACTTATGTGAATGTATTCCAATTGAAGATACTGTTGATCCTAATAGTATTATGCGTACTATTCATTTTCACTGGATTTTACATCTACTTTTTTACTTTTTCATTACTTGGTAAAAGGATTCAAAAGGAGTAGTCAGCATGTAGAATTCCACAGTTAAGGTTTGGTAACCTTATTACTATAATTTGAAATTAGTTTTAACAGCTCATCCTATCACTTCCATCTCATTCATTGTGTGAGATAATTATGCAGTGGGTATGTAGGTTTCTTTATATTTATGAAATATACTCTGTGGTTTAAAATAGAATAGACTATAAGAACTGGAAAGTATCTTGGAAATCATCTGTACCTATCCCACATTTTATAGATGAAAAATCGAGAGTCAGAAAAACTAAGAAATTGTCACCTCATCATTCACAGACAGGGAGTTGACCCACGTATCATAATTTTCACCTGGGCTCTGTCCTCTCCACCAGGTTTTATCATCCATGATAAATCTGAGTAACTTTTACATTAATTAATTATAAGCCAAATTCTGTTGCTCATATAGAAGTAGATATCAAAAAACTTTTCTCCAAGTAGTCATTTCCTTAGATAAACTTCAGTATAATCAGAATGGTCTTCTAGGACTAACATGATACCTTTGTTAATCTCGGTAATAATAAATAATAATAATAAAACCATAACTGTCCAGTCATTAAAATGGCCTTAACATTCTGTATCAATTATGGTTAAAAAGAAGGTCCTCTCATTTTCATATTGGAGACATAATTCTCTGAAATTCCCATTTATTGGTTGATTAGTTCAGAACCCTAAAAGTCATTCAGTAAACAGGCAACAAAAGTTTGAGTAATTGCTGCAAGCCTGGCTCTGTGATTTGCACATGTTTACACCAGTCTCCCCATGCATTCTTTTTCAAATGACTTTAACACAATTAATATGAAATTATATATTAATAACAATGTTGCCTGAGTGCTAGTAATGTAAACAAAATTTATTTTTACTAAATATTTTAAATCCTTAATGTATATGTTGAGGTGTGTATCTTATTCCATTACATTTAATACTATTGAAGTTCGTTATTAATCATAATCATTTAATGCAAAACACAACCCTGATATTTTAACATAAGAAGAATAACTGATTCTTGGGAAAAATATAAGGCTATAAATTGAAAAACATGGAATTACCATCTCTTCCAGCTCACTTTTTTCCCCTCACATTTATGTTTTTCTTAAGGTAGCATAGAACTTTTATGACATAAAAGATTTAGTTAAGGAAAATGTTAGGAGAGATCTATTTTTCTGCATAAGTTGATAATTAACCTAATACAAGCTCATTATGACTCAAATGAATAAGGATACCACAGATTCCCTTCTATTTTATCATTATACAAAGGAATAGATGCATTATGCAAAGGAATGCATATCTTAGCACAGATTAAATATTTTAATTTACATCATGAAAATATTATTTCAAAGAAAATCAAATTAATAAAAATAAATTCCCTACTCTTTAAACTAGTGATAAGTAGCTTTTAGTGATAATTTATGAAATTCTAAATTAGATATCTTAATGAGTTTTGCTAGACAATATTAAGTCACATTTTGGTGTGAATAATATTATTTACATTTTGCTTAACTTATGAGCATTTTCAGGACAAGGAATATATATTTTCAAATGGGCTTGGATTATCAGGTCCAACTATAATATAAGTAGATTTGCCCTGTTCCAAGAGATATTTTTAGGGGCATAGTTCAACACAGTTCAATTTAGAGAAATTAGGTGACATTTTATTTAATTTTTTTTCCAAGCAGCAAAAGGAAGCTGAGAAAACACATCACCAATTGATCCATTAACAGATTGCTAAGGTTCATAAGCAGTACTTAAAATTACTTACTGTAATTATTCTTCATCTCTTGGGTCCCTTTTACTTTGCCTCTTTTATCAATCCTCAGATACCACTGTGTTCGACAGAAGAGTCTTCTCACTCTTATATCCCCTCCTTCCATGTAATCATAACTTCTTGTGTGTCGCTCAGGGCTGGAACAGTTCACATTTGTAGCCATTTGCTCTGGAGTCATGTCATTGCAAGCTAAAGATATAGTACCCACTAGACAGATAATGTGAAAGCATGATCTGTAGAGCAAAGTTGGCAGGATCCATGTCAGTATCCATTTGTGCATTATAGTGTAGTGCTCCGGGTGTTCATGAATAACATAATGAAAATTGAATCTTGAGTTGATTGTTACTCCTAGGTCATTGACCTCTTCCTATCTGTGAATTGTAGATTGATTTAAGAAAGAGTAGTTGCTCTTTCCAAATTATTAGCCTAATCCTTTTAGTTCCTGATAACAACACAGGATTCCTCTTTAAATAACTCTGTTGATAAATCCTCATAAAAACAGTTCGTAGTAAGTTCAGTTGCTGTGACGCTGTTTGCTATTTGACTTCTGTTTGCAATGAGAGATTAAGAATAGGGAGGGGAAGAGAGAGGAAGATAAAAATTGTATGCATAAATTTTAGTGGGTAAGCAGTAGTATAATATACAGTATAGGTTATTCTCTGAAGATACATTTAAAACAGCCTTCATGGAGGATGTCAAAATCTTTACCACTTTATGTGTAGATTTATAAAATTTATGCCTGAGTAGAGACAAAACAGAATATGACTGTACCATTCATTCCAATCTGCACTCAGAACTATTTATTTAAATTAAGTTTTTACAATTACCACTAACAAAGTATAAGTGCTTTATCCCTAGGCTTCTTTATTATATGCTTTTACATTTGTGGTTAATCAATTATTTTCTCCTGAACTGCCCAGGTTTTTTAAGTTAAATGTCAGGATTGCTCTGGAGAACTTCAACCTTATCTTTATGTTCCACAGCATAATTACTATAGATAGTTACATGGCTCAAAAATCTTGTAACTTTACTTTCCTGCTCAGTACTAAAATCAGAGAAAGAGATAAACTTTTAGAAAACATTCAGCATTGTTTTTAAAGACAAATAACAGTAACTTACTTGTTTTGTTGATAACAGCTGGATGTATAAGAATTCCATGTCTGTTGTCTGCCTTGTGCAACTTGAGCCTTTCTACTGTAGCTACAAACTATTTCTCAGCTGAAAAATTCTCCAGCAGAATCATAATTGTTTCCATAAATCAACGGGCAGGAGGATTTTCTCTCTGTGTGTGAGCGCGTGTGTGCTTGTGTGTGTGTGTGTGAGCCTTTTATTCAGGGCTTTTCGATAAATACCTTTGCTGACCTCATTGGAAGCAATTAAAACTTAGCCAGTGAGCTGTTAGTTGAATACAACAGCGAGAATAAAAGGAGGCTTGTATAGTATTCAATGGTCATGAGAGGGAGCTATGAACATGTTTTATGCTTAAATCTACAAGTGGGTACCTACTTTGTAGAAACAGATCTCTGGTTCTGAAACAGAAGGGGAAAGGGAATTTTTTAAACCTTCTTTGCAATATAGAAGTTGTATTATACTTGGAAAATTATTCATTTGAACATATATATAGGGTTTTTTAATACTTAGAAAATCTTTTCCATAGCTTTATGATACATGCATTTCTTCAATTACTTCTTTGTGCTCAGAATGTTAGAACAATGTATTAACTAACATATGAGTGCCTTAAAGCACTGTGTAGATAAGGTGAATATTATCACATCATACAGAGACAATTCATTGAATATGAATTTAAGTACAATTTTTATGTATTGTATTCCTAGGCTGAAAATGAGAAGATCTAGATTCTTATTTGAGTTGGACCACTAATGACCAATATGACTTTGGGCAAGTTACCTGCTGTTCCAGAGTCTCAGCTGCTACATTTGTAAAATTGGTGTATTGGTCTAATGACTTTATGGTGCTTTACAATTCCATGATCTGTGACTTATGCTCACTGTTAATATAAGGAACAGGGCACCTACTTTTAAAAGCTGTTATTCTTAAAAATTAAAAAGGAGGAAATGGTTTCACATTGATTATCAGTGTTTGAATTTTGTCTCAGTAAGAATATTGTAACAATAAATGTTAATTTAGAGATGGAATTATAAGATGTATTGCTAAGGTAAATAAGGGTAAGCTGTTTTCCTTTCCAGCATGAGTTCTCTCCTTTACTTCCTGTTCTGGTATACATGAAGTAGTGCTCAAGTGTTGTATTACATTCTTGGTGTAGAATAATTATGTTGTCTATATAAATCAGTGTTAAGAAATATATTAAAATTATCTTTTTCATGTTATATATACCTCAAAACACACACACACACACACACACATTCTCCCTCTCTCTCTCTCTCTCTCTCTCTTTCCCTACTTGAAATGCACTACTTTACCACCAGGTGGTGCATGTAGACCAAATAGGAAAAGGAAATTAAATCTACTCAACTGGATTATAGTTTATGTGATTTCTCTTTGTATCTGTCCCTTTAGGGAACAGAATCAAGAGCACAGAATAGTTCAGATGTACCCAGTTACTCTTTATATGCCAAATGTTGAATGTTCCACATTTATTAAAGCAGAGGAGGACAGACTCTTTGATAATTGCATTTGTTGAAAGCTAGAAAGCTGAAAACATCCCATCATGTATTCTCTAAAAGGAGGAAGAGGAGGAAAGAAAATATAATGTTACTGTGTTCTGAATCACACTCCACTAGTTTGGGAGGTAGCAATAATGAGCAGGCTCAGAATTCCTGGGACTAGATATTGCTTCTAAAGAAATATTTAAGTCATCATTAGTAAGTTTACAGTGTAAAGATACTCAGGAGCTACTAAATCCATTTGTTCCATACTGACCCCATGGATTTTAAACCAAGAAATCAGTAAGTTAGAAGTCAACATTTGCTAACTAAGTGCTAAATACTTAAAAGAAATGGATAGTTTGTTAGCAAAGAGTGATTAGTTCCTTCTTAATATCTGCTATATAGAATTGACTGTAAAATGGGAAACAAAAGGATAAAATTGTGATCTATGCGCTTAAAGTGCATTAGATGCTGTTACACTCTGTAATTTGGAAATATGATCCCAGTAATATTAATGAACAGATTAATCTCAACAAGGGAACTATATCAATGGTTTAAATTCTTTGATTATCATTTTTCTTATTGGAGAATTATTAATTCAGGATGGGCCCACAATTCATTAGGACCACAGCTATAATGGAGAATCAAATTTAGATTTCACTGTGCCCTTATTGTGCTTATGCTTCTAAAGGAATTCTCTAGGAACTAAGAATAACTTTGGGTAACTGTAGATGGGGTAACCCTCTGGATATTTTAAGTTATACATTGGCAACCATTTGTTGCTCTTGTTTTAACAGGCCTATAGTGATAGACTAAGCACAGAAATACTTTGAACCATTGTCTTTCTTTTGTTATTTGTAGATTGAATTTCCTTTTTTAACACACCATTGCTGGCTTGAAAGAATTAACTGGCCTGGCACGGTGGCTCATGCCTGTAATCCCAGCATTTTGGGAGGCCAAGGCAGAAGGATCACTTGAGGTCAGGAGTTTGAGACCAGCCTGACCAACACTGCAAAACCCCATCTCTACTAAAAATATAAAAATTAGTTGTGCACCTGTAATCCCAGCTCCTTTGGGGGCTGAGGTGGGAGAATCACTTTAGTCTGGGAGGTAGAGGTTGCAGTGAGCCGAGATCACGCCGCTGCACTCCAGCCTGGGCAACAGAGTGAGACTTCATCTCAATAAATAATAATAATAATAATTAACTTCATTTTAAATCGGAAATACCTGCATCTCATGAGTTTTAAATTTTTAAAACAAAAGATTATTGTATCTGTTCCTAAATATTGGCTTTTAAAAATGTGCTTTGGAGTAAAGGCTAACACTGGTAATCCTTCAAAAGGAAACAATGCCTAATACTTGGATAGTTGATTTGGGGATAGAATGTATTAAACCAATAGAGAGAATCTATTTCAAAAAATATTGCGAAAGCAGGCAGTTGTTAAAGTAATGATTAGCCACCTAACTTTTCTTAAGCAACCTCCATTATATTCTTTATCCATGTAAAAGTAAATGAAAGAAAATAACTTGTTTTCATTAATTTTATGTTTTGATAGTTAATTTTAAAACTTTGCCTCATTCATAATCATGTATAATATAATCAGTGGAAGGGAACATAATTAAATATTTTCATTACTTTGCATTCTTACATCTTATTTTGTTCCATATCCTCTCCGTTTTCTTTCTTCCCCAAAATATAGATAATTCTTTTTATTAGTTTCTTGTGTATCTTTTCAGAGTTTCCTTATGCTTATACAGGCAAACTGGATACATATGTTTGTGTGGACATACATATGATTTTTACTTGTTTACTTTTTTACTTTTCTCCTTTTTATACAAAAGGTAGCACGCCGTATGCATTGTTCTGTATGTTGTTTTTTTTACTTAATAAAAAGAGAAAAATCTTCCTATCTCTCATTATTTAGGAAGCTTCTCACATTTTTGTTGTTGTTACAGCTACAGGGTATTCTGCTGAATGGGTATACCACAATGTATTTGAGCAGCCTCCTATTGAGGAACATTTAATTTTTTTCAGTAGTTTTCTATTACCAAAAAAAATGCTGTAATGAATAAAGACATAAAATATGTCATTTTATACTATGAAAATAAATCTATAGGATCAATTTCCAGAAGTAGACTGCCTGGAACAAAAGGTATTAAAAACAAGTTATTGCCAACTTATCCTCCACACAGGTTGTACTAGTTTTATAATCCCACCAGCAGTACATAAGAGTGCCCATTTATTTCAAAAAATTTGTCGTCAAAACATTTGGAGTTTTGTTAATCTGACAAGTGAAAATGCCATTAAATCGTAGTTATCCTTTGCATTTCTATTCTTATGAGACAAGGTAACCATCATGGACAAGTGCTACAAAGAAAAGATACATAGTGCCATGAGTATCTATAATAAGTGGCAATATGTAAGCTTTCCCTGAAAAAAATTCCACTAATGCTGCAACTTTGCAGCATGAATGGGAGTTAATCAGGTGAAGAGGTACTGTACAAAAAAAAAAAACCTGTCCTTTTCACAGTGAAACACAGGTTTAGTCCTAGTAGAGAGAATGAGAAGGGACTGTGGTGCATGAAGAGGTTGGAGAGGCAGACAGGATCTCTGTGTGCTTTATTAAGACATATGATCTGTATTCCAAGAGCAATAGGAAGCCATTATAGTATGGTAAGCAGAAGAGTGACATGATCAGAATTGTACTCTGCCTCTGTTGTGGTCAAAACTTAATTCCAGTTTTGTTGTGGTCAAAATTTAATTGGCAGAATGGGCTTATGAAATATTAAGTTGTGTTCATTTATCCCATTTTTTCTGTTCTTCGTATTTTCAAAAAGATACTGGAAAGGAAAGGTTGAGGGGAAAAAGTCATAAATGCTTCCTGACTATGTTAAAACATGAATCCCTTTCCAAATGTCATGCCAAGTGCACTGAAAATAAAGGAAGCACTAGAGTGCATTTGAGAAGCAGCCCAGGGAAACTATCATAGAGTCCCATGGACCTAGGAGCATAGAAAAAAGTTTATGGACCCCATATTTGGGGAGCCACGCTTGTATATATATCTGTACCACAGCACCACAGCACATAGCAGAGGCAGCAATACTCCAGAGAATCAGAGCTGCCTCATGTGTCTGAACAAATAGGTCCATAAGGACCCCTCATAAATATTTCCCTATTTTAAAATAATTCTGGAAGTAGCCAGGAGTTCAGACCTGTAGACATTATGTGAACAGAGTGAGTGAATACCCCAGAAGAGGAATCAGGGTAGACAAATGACTCAGCCAGATACCCTAGCTTTGACCATACATAAAACTCTTGAAATCTATCCCATCTTGAAACAGAAGAGGGAAACCCAAGAATAACCGAGGTTAAGTTTTTTACCAAACTGGAAGAGCAGAATTCTCAAAATTATGGCTAAGTTTATTTATATTTATAGATATAAATTTATATGTTATTCTTTGCATATCTGAAATTGTGGTCCAACACATATTTCTTTTTTTCTTTTTTTTTTATCTTTTAGGTTCGGGGTACATGTGCAGATTTGTTATACAGTTAAACTCATGTCACAAGGGTTCGGTGTACAGATTATCACCGAAGCACTAAGCATAGTACCTGATAGTTATATTTTCTGATCCTCTCCCTCTTCCCTCCCTCTACCCTCAAGTAGATCCCAGTATCTGTTGTTCCTCTATTTCTGTTCATTTGTTCTCACTATTTAGCTGTATTTATAAGTGAGAGAATATGGTATTTGATTTGCTGTTCCTGTGTTAGTTTGCTAGGAATATTGGCTTCCAGCTCCATCCATGTTCCTGCAAAGGACATGATCCTGTCCTCTTCATTGGCTGCAAAGTATTCTGTAGTCTATATGTACCACATTGTCTTTATCCAGTCTACCATTGAGGGCATTTAGATTGATTCCCTGTCTTTGCTATTGTGAATAGTGCTGCAGTGAACACACACGTGCATGTGTCTTTATGGTAAAATGATTTATATTCCTTTGGGTACATACCCAGTAATAGGATCCTAAATGGTAATTGTGTTTTTAGTTCTTTGAGGAATTGCCACACTTCTTTCCATAATGGTTGAGCTAATTTATACTCCTATCAGCAGTGTATAAGTGTTCCCTTTTCTCTGCAAGCTTGCCAGCATTTATTTTTTGACTTTTTAATAATAGCCATTCTGACTGATCTGAGATAGGATCTCAGTGTTTTTTATTTGCATTTCTCTAATGATTAGTGATATTGAGCATTTTTTCATATGTTTTTTAGACACATGTATGTCTTTCAAAATTGTTCATGTCCTTTGCCCACTTTTTAATAGAGCTGTTTGATTTTGCTTGTAAATTTGTTTAAGCTACTTATAGATGCTGGATGTTAAATCTTTGTCAGATGCATTGTTTGCAAAAATTTTCTCCTATTCTGTAGGTTGTCTGTTTACTTTGTTGATAATTTCCTTTGCTATGCAGGAGCTCTTTAGCTTAATTAGATCTCATTTGTCAATTTTTGCTTTTGTTGCAATTGCTTTTGGCATGTTTGTCATGAAATCTTTGCTAGTTCCTATGTCCAGAATGGTATTTACTAGGTTATCTTCCAGGGTTTTTATAGTTTTAAGTTTTACATTTAAGTCTTTAATCCATCTTTAGTTTGTTTGTGTATGTGGTGTAAGGAAGGGGTCCAGCTTCAATCTGCTGCATATGGCTAGCCAGTTATCCCAGCACCATTTATTGAACCGGGAGTTATTTCTTCATTGCTTGTTTTTGTGAGATTTCTCAAAGATCAGATAGTTGTGGGTATGCAGCCTTATTTCTAGGCTCATTCTGATACATTGGTCTATGTATCTCTTTCTGTACCAGTAACATACTGTTTTAGTACTGTAGCCTTATATTATAGTTTGAAGTCAGGTAGCATGATGCCTCCAGCTTTGTTATTATTTTTTTAAGAGAGTCACTAAGGCTGGAGTGTAGTGGCATAATCACGGCTTACTGCAGCCTCGACTTGCTGGGCTCAGGTGATCCTTCCACCTCCTAAGTAGCCAGGACTATAGGCATGCATCACCATACCAGGCTATTTTTTTGTATTTTTTATAAAGACAGGATTTTTCCATATTGCCCAGGCTGGTCTCAAACTCCTAGCCTCAAGCAATCTGCCTGCCTGGGACTCCCAACATGCTGGGATTGCAGGTGTGAGCAACTGCACCCAACCAGCTATGTTCTTTTAGCCTAGGATTGCCTTGGATCTTCAGGCTCTTTTATGGTTCCATATGCATTTTAAGCTAGTTTTCTTTAGTTATGTGAAGATTGTCTTTGGTAGTTTGATAGGAATAGCATTGAATCTATAAATTGCTTTGAGCAGTAAGGCCATTTTAATGATCTTGATTCTTCCTATCCATGAACATGGAATGTTTTTCCATGCATCTGTGTCATCTCTGATTTATTTGAGCAATGTTTTATAATTTTCATTTTGGAGATCTTTCACCTCCCTGGTTAGTTGTATTCTAGGAAGGTATTTGTGTGTGTGTGTGCATGTGTGTGTGTGGCAATTGTGAATGGGATTGCGTTCCTGATTTGGCTTTCAGCTTGACTGTTGGTGTATAGGAATGCTAGTGATTTTTGTACATTGATTTTGTATCCCGAAACTTTGCTAAACTTATTTATCAGTTCAAAGAGCTTTTGGACAGAGACTATGGGGTTTTCTACGTAGAAAATCATGTCATCTGCAAACAGGGATAGTTTGACTTCCTCTCTTCCTATTTGGATACCTTTTATTTCTTTTTCTTGCCTGATAGTTCTGACCGGGACTTCAGGTACGATGTTGAATAGAGTGTTGAGAGAGGGCATCTTTGTCCAAGACATATTTCTACTACATTCTCAGTGCTGTCCTTACACTATGAATTTATCTTCCTCTTTTCTTCTGTCCACCCCATTCTATAAATCAGCTTGAACCCTCGGTCATGCCATATAACCAATCTTACTTATTTCCTTGATTCATCCATCTAACAAATATTTATCAAATAGATACTTGGTGCCAGATGTTGTCCTGGCCTTTTGGAGACACAATGGTGAATATTCTGGAAGTGACCTCTGCCCTAACAGAGCATGCATTCCAGTGAGAGAACAAACATAAACAAGTAGATTGGTGAGGGGTGTGAGGTGGGGGGTGGATCTTGGTGTGTTCCAAGAACTGAAAGAAGGCTAATATGAATGAAAAGTGGAAAAACTAGTGAGAAATGAATGAACCTGAAGAGGTAGGCAGGGACCAGATCATAATGAACTTTGTAGGTCATGGTAATAGGAGTTTGGGTTTATTCTATGTATTAATATAAAAGGAGGCTGTAGCATGGACATGTCAACCCAAACCTGATGGGCCTGGTCAAAGACAGTAGTTTAAACTCTGGCATAAAATCCCAAAAGTAATTGAGCAAGCCTGAGGTCCCTGTAAATCCTCAATTATGTAAACTTGTGCTTACCCTTGGCATAATGCTCTAACATTTTAAAACTAACTGTATATAAGATACAAAGTATGAGTCACATGCTCAAAATTGTGGTGTGCCTGTGACTCAAATTTATAAATATCTCAGTTTACGAAAGTTACTTGACTCTTGTATCTCTGAGTCTATAAAAATTTATGCTTTAATTTTATATTTATAAGAAGTTATCTGAAATGCTAATCTAAATTTAAAGTTCTTAAAATTATATTATGAATTTACTGAATTGTGATACAACTTTAGACCTGGAGCAAAATCTCTAGTTGGAGCTACTAGTTTGGGTTTTTTTTTTTTCCACTTTTACATTTCTATATAATGAAAGCATGTTATATAATTCATTCTTGATTGTCTTGATTTCCCTTAAGTTACTGCTTAACTTTAGGAAATAATCAATTTCCTTGAGTCAATGCTTTACATTGGTGCCTAGTTTTGACAGCTTCATGCCATTCTAAATGTTGAAAAATGTTCTAACAGAGAGAGTTTTGCTTCATCCCCAGAAGAACATCATGACAAACAAAGACCCTTTGCAATTGAGGTTATTACATTGTTAGCTCTAAATTGTCATTATTTGGTTCTACATGAATTGTCTGTGTAGGAAGGCAGCAAAATGAGGGGTAAATCTAGCAATAGTAATTTTTCTTTTAAAAATGTTTCATGTTAGTAGCAATGTAGCAAAATGTGTTAGTAGCAAAACTGGCTTAAGTTTTAATTCATTAACTTTCAAAGCATGTTCAAAAGTGAGAAAAACAGGCAGAGTAAAAGTAATTATGATAGTAAAGAAGAAAAAGAAAGTTATGGAGTCCACCACCTTAATTATAGAGCTACATCCATGAAAAGCCAAGTATTCAGTAAAAATTTGTATTTGTGTAAAACTGGTGGCTATCACAATAACTTATGCACGAGAAAGGAGGTTTATACTTCTGCTTAAGCTCCTCTTCAACCTAAACGTTCTTTCTATCCTCATCTATAACTTATATTTTTCCTTCCATAGTTTTAAGTATTAATTCAAACATAGTGAGTCCTCCTTATTCCTCTAATTAATTCCAAAAAATGTCAATTCTACCACAACTTATTCTACACCTGTTTCTTCCTATCAGTTATCACTTTCACATCCTAGATCAAGTTATTGTTATAGTTCACATTAATTCTACTCCTAATCCACCTCTTTGTATCTTCTCTCCCCAATCTCCAATCCATTTTAAATGTTGTTATGTTTCTAAAACATAATTGCAACCATGTTATTTCTCTGCCCCAAAGTCATCAGTGACATCCCCATTTTTCCTAAATAAAACTCTACTCTTCTTTTTCCAGTATGCAGACTACTGTTTCCAATGTCCTCTGTGATCCTCAACATCCCCCAAACACTAGGCTTTCTCACTTGGTTTGGGGTGTAGGGAGATTTCCCCCTCCCTCCCCTCCCCCGCAACACTTCTCCTTTTGGTAGAGAAGTGGACTAACAGAGAAGAAATTCCCCTCACAAATTCTCTCCCTCTCTACCTTCTCTCCCTCACTATCTCCCCATCTTTCTCTCTCTCTCTCTCTCTCTCTCTCTTTCTCATATATGTATTCCGTCTGCATGAGGAACCCAAGAGTCATGTAACCAATTATCAGACATTTCCTTTGAAATTTTACATATTGAGTTTTTAATGATGCAATAAAGTCCTTGGTCCTATTTAACTGATAACTCAGCTAATTATTTTAAATCAACACTTACTCTGTATTCAGATAGTGTGCATTATGACATACTGTTCAATAAGATAAGCAAGGTCCCTGACTTACAGCCTAAATTATTGGAGGAGGGGGCAGATAATAGACATTAAAAATAACTCTGATGGCTATTTCAGGAGGAAATAAATAGGTTACTATGATGTCAAATAACACAGAAAGGAGAAGGATGTTTCAAATCTCATTACAAAATGTCTTTCTGTAGAATTGTCATTTAAGCTGAGATCTGATAAATAAAAAGAAATCCAAAGTGGAGGTAGAGCATTCTAGATAAAGGTAACAAGAGCAAAAGTTATGAGGTGAAAATGAGATTGTTGTGTTCTAGAAACCAAAATGTAGTATAACTGGAGCATACTGAACAAAGGGAAAGTTGGGCAATACAAGACCAATGTACCTAAGACCTTGATACCAACATTAAAGACTTTTGATCCTAAGCATAATAAGTTATAATTAGCAAGTATAGTGGGTATAATCATTCTGAAAATTTTTTGGAGAACGTTTGGGAGATGGCAAAAGTTGAAGTAAGGAGACTGGTTAGGAGGCCATGATTGAAATACAGGTCAGAGATGATATCTTTGACTAATTATGGTAGGGGAGATGGAAAGGAGTAGGTAGATGTATGTTGGAGACTGTATTAGTCTATTCTCATGCTACTGATAAATTCATACCAGCGACTGGGCAATTTACAAAAGAAAGAGGTTTAATCAACCTATAGTTCCACATGGCTGGGGAGGCCTCATGATCATGGTAGAAGGCAAGGAGGAGCATGGCAGGTCTTACACAGATGGTAGCAGGTAAAGAGAGAGAATGAGAGAGAACCAAAAGTGGAAACCCCTTACAAAACCACCAGATCTCGTAAGACTTATTCACTACCATGAGAACAGTATGGGGGAAACTGCTCCCATGATTCAGTTACCTCCTTCCAGGTCCCTCCCACAACATGTGGGAATTATGGGAGTACAATTCAAGATGAGATTTGAGTGAGGACACAGAGCCAAACCATATCAGGGACAAAGCCTGATTCAATGTAAGAGACAAAGAGGAGTCAAGGTTAAATTCCAGATGTCCAATATTTGTGACTAGATAAATGGTGATGTCATTTGCTGAGCTAAGGGAGACTGGGAGAAGACCATGATTAGAGGGGAAAATCAGACAACTGGAAAGTTTGGCTGAGAGAAATGCTATCACCCAAGGGCCAATTCATTCTGGATCAGAGAGATCTGGACCTTTTACTCCTTTGAATGAGAACCAAGAAGCATCTTGAAATTCAATTTCCACACAAGTGTGGAAGTAGAAACAATATCTCTTTTTAAGGATATCTGGTGCAAAAGGAAAGTTTTTATTAACTATGCATTTTAATGAAAATAATAAGGGCCATCCTCCCTCATTTTTCTAATTAAGGATGTCTCTGACAACCAGCATATCATAGGCCCCAGTAGTATAATACATGAAAAATATCAGAAGTCAAACTATATTATGGGACTTTACTGTGAAAACCTAAAACTGATTTATTCTTTGATTTCAGCTGTAAATGGGTTTCAAAGTTGCCAAAATATAAGTTAATGTACTTAGTATTCAAATCAATTCTTGTGACATGGAGAAAAAAATTGTAAGAATAACAGTGTTGATATTTTGAAAAAAGTTTAATCCTGAGTACCCTCTCTGGTTATTTTACCTGAAAGAAAATTGCTTTCATATTCCTGAAAGCTATACTTCTTTACATAGAAGGATGTTAGCAGAGAAACATAGTAGCAGAGTTGTTCATATCAGATTATAACACCACCCTGTATTGCTCAACAAAAAGAATATATTAAAACTAAAATATTGTCTAATGCCAAGAAAAAATGGCTAATTTGGCAAAAATTGTATTAGTCATTTTATAGTGCCCAGAAGAACAATAAAATAAAACTGATATTTTTCTAATATAATTTTTTTGGCTACACATGATTATAGCTTTGATTTCTTAGCCTAAGTAGTTTGGAAGTTGGAAACATTGTAGCATGAGCTTAGAAAGCTGCTGAATATGTAGAAATACAAAATTATAGCATGTTTTAGAAGAAATATTGCTCCTTAATGCCAAGTACTGTATGTGTAATAAATCAAACTGTCACCTGGTTTAATTGAATCAATACAATAATATGGAGATAGCTTATTAGCTTATCTGCAAATGAGGATGTAAAAGTACTGAAAGATGTTTGCAAATTGCT
Source organism: Colobus angolensis palliatus (assembly GCF_000951035.1). Lineage (NCBI taxonomy): Eukaryota > Metazoa > Chordata > Mammalia > Primates > Cercopithecidae > Colobus > Colobus angolensis. The sequence continues at coordinate 4,554,329 of NW_012121598.1, read as the reverse complement.
TTTTCTCTAAAATATTTAAAATTCTCCATAACAATTGATATATCCTATTATTTTTGCACAATTTTGGAAATGTCTACAAAGCAAAAAAGACAAGTTTGAATTCAAAATCCAGTTTGAATGGTAACAAATTCTGAATTAAGAGATTTCAAATATAAGAACTTTTGCCATATTTTAAATTATGCTAAAAATAATGGTTTATTAGGATAATATTTATTATTTTTGCCTTGAATAAATAAAATTAAAGGGGATAATTCTAGTTCTTAGTAAAACTAAAGGATTAAGTAAAAGTCTCCTTCAAAAATGGTAATGAAATTTTTTATATGTACTCATCCTTTACCTTGATTGCCTTCTTTATGCCTTCCATTCCATTTTATGCCACTCAGCATGTTGACATATTGTGACAATAAATATACTTTATTTCCAATGTCATCAAATATAAAACCAGAATGCAAACTCAGAAGCATCAAAAATATCATTGTTCATTTTATTTCTCAAAAAGGTGGACAAGAAAGAATGAAATATATGAAATTTTTGGATTATTTTAGCATACCTAGACTATATTTTGATTTTAAAGGGGACTTTTTTTCTTTCAACAATGTTCCTCATCTCGTTAGTACTTAATTTATCCCTTTTAGAATGAGAAATCATCTTTTTTTCTGTTTTTGACTTCCTTGGTTTACAGATAAAATTATATTGTGCTATTACCTTGGTGATACCAAATATTTACAAAGATTTGGGAATTTTTTACGGGGTTCTATTTTCAATTCTGCAACTGTTTTTTTATCCTATCCATCCTCCTTCCCTTGTCTGCATTTTTATTTTCCACTTTGTTATATTTTTTTCCTAGCTCCTTCTCTCATTTGCTTACTTTCACTCCCTCTCTCCCCACACCCCCCACACACAGATACACACACACACACACACACACACACACACACACACTCAAATGCTTTTTCTGTCATACCCATGCTTCAGGTTTCTAGAAAACTCCTTAGATCATTCTTATATTAATTTTCTACTTGTTTATCATTTTTTCAACCTAGTCTTGAAAAACACATCTGGTTTCCATTCTAATCTGTATTCCTCTGAGAGTAGCATCATGTTATACAAGTCAAAGAATTCTCAAATAATAACCCATAATGATGCATCTTCTGGTAATTTAAACTTTTATCCAGTAACTTTAACAGAGCTATTCATGTAGTCTAACTTGGCAGCCTTTTTTTTAAGATAAAACTTTATGGAGGTGAGATGTATTTGGAAAGCTACTTTTTCAAAATGAGAAATTTTTGAAACTAAACATGGAAAATGATGCGCTATTTTCAGTAGCAATTCATTTCTGAGCGTTCACAATTGAAATGACACATACAACTTATGTGCTATGGAAATGAGGTGATAGTGAAGCCTATGTACTGAAAAAGGAAGACAAAACATTATAACTACTAAGAAAGAGCAAGTAGATATTAGTGAGAAATTGTTGAAAACTACTTACAAAATATAAAGCTATATGCATTATGAGAATATACAGTGTTCAGAGGTAGTATGAAATAACGTGACCTATGGGGAGTTGCCAGGATTCAAATGATTTGCAATCAGACATTCTGCATTTGAATTATTGTTCTTAATAATTGTGTGAAATAGGCAAGTTTATTTAACTTCTCTGAGTCCATCACATGTTACAAAAATAATAGAGGACAAATTTCCACTGGAAGAAGCCTAAAGGGCTGGCGAGTGGATGTAAAAAATAAATAGGGTGCTTTAGAAGATCTGAAGTGAGAGTACAGTTGGAAAGAAGATAATTAGATAATTCTAGTGGCAGCATTATAGGTGAGATTGAGCAGAAACTCGTGTGGGAAGGTCAGCCTGAAAAGAAGAGAGAAGAAGGGAAATACTAGAGCCTGAATGATCCTAATAAACAGTAAAAGCAGAGATTAATACAGTAGAAAACAGAGACTAATCTTCTGGCATACATCTCTATTTTATATATTAAAGGCTTACATAGCATTTACTGCATGCCAGGCAATTTTCTAAGCATTTTATAAAATTAAATAATGCAGTCATATTAAGTTGGCATTATTTTTATCCCCATTTTGCAAGTGATGAAACTAGTCTTAGGTATAGTTTGCCAGAACAAGGAAAGAAGTGGAATAAAATTTGAGGTGACTTCAGTTCTCCAGCAAACATTGCTAGAAAGTTAAAGGACAGATAGTTCTGTCCAGGAAGAAAATAGTAATAACACTAATAATTACAACAGCAGCATTTATTGAGCCTTTATTAAGTGCCAGTCACTGTTTCAAGTTTATATATATCTCTCTCTTTTGGCACATATATATTCCTATTTATATATATATACACATATATATATATAGAAAGAGAGAAAGAGAAGGAACGGTAATGAAAGAGTATAAGTACTCCTTTATCCTCATTTTCCAGATGAAGAAACAAGGCACAAGAGAGTTTAAGTAACTTTCATAAGTTAATAAAGTTTGAAATAAATTGGAATATTGATACAGATGGGCTAATCTGAAGCCTGAGCGTTTAGTCACTATTACTTTCAACATAGGATTTATTTTCATAAGGGGGTGGGGAGGGTGTCCCTAACATGCTTCACTTTTTCAAGTATGTGGCATCTTAAAGTGGAATATGCTAGTTGACATGGTCAGCTCACATGTAAAGAACCCAAATAAGAAGCCCTCCAATACTGAAGTGAAACTTACTAAGAAAAAAAAATACTCATCTCCAGAGGACTCTCATGCCAGCCAGCCATAATACTAAACTTAATCTTTAATAATACATATGAACCAAAGATGACAAACATTTGGAGAAAAGAAGAAAGATCAAAGTGAAGGCACCAAGAAAACTGATCCTTCATAAAGGCAATCCAAGAAATATAAAATATGTATTTCAAATTCTTACTAGAATTTATATACTCATTCATTTAAAAAATATTCACTATACACCTCCTACTATGTTTCAGACTCCAAATTGTGGTAGTAAATGCCATGTGATATAACCCCACCCCTCCACCTTCAGAAAAAACAACAGCAGCAACACGTTACTTGCTCCCATGGAGCTTATTTGAAATTATATTGCATTATTTTAAAAGCATAATCTGACAGAAAATGAAGCAGAAAAAAAAAAAAACGGGATTAGGAATCAAGAATATGATAGCAGAACAAATAATTTGGCAGAATGGTTAAGTAATAGACTGAATATGGCTAAAAAGCAAATAAATTATTTTTAATGTCCAGCATTCAAAATTAGAACAAAAAAGAGAGAGGTAGAAAATAGAGAAATGTTAAAGGATATGGAAGATCAATTTAGATAGTTTGTCTTCACTTCAAAACGAATTCCAGGAAGAAAATATGAAGGAAAAGCAAGAGAGCAATGAACACTTCACAAAACTGAATAAGAACTCAAGTGATCAATTGAAATGACCCACCAATGGCTAAGCATAATGAGTAAAGAACTATGTCACGGTGAAATCTCTGAACTCAAACAATAAGTAGAAAATATTGAAAGTTTCTAAAAATAAAATTTGCACAAGTTGCTTATAAAGGAACTAGAATCAGATTGGCATCAGATTATATCATTAGGCAGCACTCGATGCTGGAAGAAAGTAAAGAATACCGACAAAGATTTGAGCAAAATGATATTAAGCTAAAATATATACCAGTTAAAATATCATTCAGATGCAAGTATAAATAAAAACATTCTCATGCAAATAAAAACTTTAAATGTTTACCAACTTTAGACCCTCCCTGAAATAATTACTGTGGCAAAATAAAAAATGTTTCCAAGAGGAAGTGTGAGATACAAAACAAAAAGGGTGAAATACTACTCAACAATAAAAATAAATGATTTACTAGTATGTAGAACACGTGCATGAATCTCAAATGCATTATGCTAAGTGAAAGAAGCCAGACCCAAAAGGCTACATGCTGTATGATTCCATTTTACATTCTAGAAAGGCAAAAACTATAGGTACAGAAACAGATTGCCAGAGGATGTGTAGTGGGGATGAGAGATTGACAACAATGGGGCATGAAAGGATTATTTGGGTGATGGAACAGTTCTGTATCTTGATTGTGGGGGCAGTTACACAATCATGTGCTTTTGGCAGAACTCACAAAACTAAAGGTGAAAATTACAGCGTATAAATGATACCTCATATATAAATACATACATATATATGTACTAATGAGGGGACAAAACAGCGGAGAGTAAAGAAACTAGTTAAACATATATTTGAATCTCAGTGTTAAAATTTTAAAAACAGTGGAGAGGGCAAGATGGCGGACTAGACAAAGCAAGGTGGAACAGCTACCACGGAGGGACTAAGGTGACTGGCGTACTCCTAACAGATCTTCAGAGGGAAGGCACCAAGTGTCGTCACGGGGAAAACACAGAAGCTGGGCTGAAGTGGGAAAAAGCCAGGAACCCTGCCCAGGGCTATGGTGCACCAGGACTTGTTCCTGGTTCCCAACGACTCAAGGAGAATGGGCCAGTTGAACTAGCAAGGAGCAACCGGCTCTCACAACGGGCCTCAGTGCAGGAGGAGACTCCTAAACCACCACAGATACTCGAGTTGACAGGGAGACTGCTTAGAGAAGTGGTAGGGACAGCAAGCCAGCTGATGTGGAGCCTAGAGGGTTTGGCGTGAGAGCATCTGTAGCAGAACACGGCCAGGGACAGCCATCCTCCTAGGCTTGGCTTGCTCCCATAGGAGACTTGAGCCTCAGGAGAACTGTCAGACCTGAACTCTGCAGGTCAGTCTTGCCCATCAGATGGGGCCAGTCCAGCCTGAGCACCTCTTGGTCTGTTGGCTTCTCCTGTGGCCCCAGCCTTGCCACATCTGCTTGCAGGGCATCCTTTGGTGTTCTGGGGGCCTGCCTCATAGCTCCTGCGCTGGTGGATCATGCTTGACTGGTGGAGAGTGCCAGTGGGGCAGCCTCCAGGGCCAGCCCGGCCGCTCTGCCTGCTCCCTCTCCACACGCGTCTTCCCCCAGGCCCACAGCAATCCCCCAATCATGTTACCAGCACACGTGTGTATGGGTGGGTTTTGCTTTCCTTGCCCTAACAGCGTGTGTGTGTGTCTGTGTGTATGCATCCTGCCCTGCCACTGCTGGGGCAGAAGTGCACTCTGCTCTCCCACAGCACTCCCCACCACTAACCATCATTGCAGTTGGAGCCTTGGCAGGCACTTACCCAGCTAGCCAGCCCCACCCCCGCCAGCACCCCACCCTCCTGCCAAAGCTGCTGCTGTGGGAGTGAAGCTAAGCATGGAGAACAGCAGACCATCCCCTACCCTGAGTGACTATCCCTGCCTGCAGTGCACAGATCACACATGGTCCTGTGCCCTCCAGTGCCCCAACCCTGTGCCAACACTACCAACACTGCAACCGCCTGCAGTCACCAGCAGGGACCCCCCCACCAACCCATCAGTCCTGGAGCCATATTGCCTCCACCACTGTGATGAATGCCCATATGAAAACAGGAACCCTGACATCCACTAGCACCCTGCTTCAGCCAATGAGTGTGCACCCCAACACATTGCTATTGCTGCTGCTGCTGCTGGCATGTGTGAACAAAGATGGATCCTGCTATCACTGCACTATGAAATGCTTTGACCGACACCACCCATCAGAGAGTAGTGACCAGTGGTCTGGGAGCAACTCAGCTCCCCCAGGACAGTGGATTGCTAACCTTGAGGAGCCAAAGAACAAAGTCAGGGCCCAATACAAGTCCCTCAGAGTTAGAGCTCACAGTCCAGGAGTTGGGAACTGAGCGTTGGCCCCCTAGAATCTTCCAGAAACGAAGCCAGTTGGCTAAATCTACCTTATACCACAATCAAACCTTCAAGGTCATCAAATAGGATGAAAGAAATAACCATTCAAAGGTCAGCACTTCAACGACTGAAGGAACATAAGCCCACAAAAATGAGAAAGAACCAGCTCAAGAATCCTGACAACTCAAAAAGCCAGAGTGCCTTATTTGCTCTACATGACTGCACCACTTCTCCAGCAAGGGTTCTGAACCAGGCTGAGATGGCTGAAATGATAGAAATAGAATTCAGAATATGGATAGAAATGAATATCATTGAGATACAGGAGTACGTTGAAACCCAATTGAAGGAAGCTAAGAATCACAATAAAGCGATGTAAAAGCTGACAGACAAAATAGCCACTATAGAAAGAAACATAATCAACCTGATAGAGCTGAAAAACATGCTACAATCATTTTACAATGTGATCACAAGTGTTAATAGCAGAATAGACCACATGGAGGAAAGAATCTCAGAGCTTGAAGACTGGCTTCTGAAATAAGACAGTCAAAAAAGAATAGAGAAAAAGGAATAAAAAGCAGCAAACAAAATATCTGAGAAATATGGGATTATTTAAAGAAACCAACTCTATGACTCATTGGTGTCCCTGAAAGAGATGGGGTGAGTAAAAGCAACTTGGAAAACATATTTCAGCATATCATTCATAAGAACTTCCTCAACTTAGCTAAAGAGGTCAACATTCAAATTCAGGAAAGCAGAGAACCCCAGTAAGATATTTCGCACAAGAAGATTATCCCAAGACACATAGCCATCAGATTCTCTAAGGTCGAAATGAAAGAAAAAATGTTAAAGGCAGCTAGAGAGAAAGGTCAGGTCACCTGCACCTACAAATGGAAGTCCATCAGACTAACAGAGGGCTTCTCAGAAGAAACCCTAGAAGCCAGAAGAGACTGGGGGCCAATATTCAACATTATTAAAGAAAGTAAATTCCAACCTAGAATTTCATTTCTCGCCAAACTAGCTTCATAAGTGAAGGAGAAATAATGTCCTTTTCAGACAAGCAAATGCTGTGGGAATTAGTTACCTCCAGACCTGCCTTACAGGAGCTCCTGTAGGAAGCACTAAATATGGAAAGGAAAAACCATTGCTAGCCACTACAAAAACACACAGACCAGTGACACTATAAAACAACCACATAAACAAGTGCCCATACGAACCAGCTAACATCATGACAGGATTAAATCCACACATAACAATACTAACCATGAATGTAAATGGGGTAAATGCCCCAATTAAAAGGCACAGAGTGGCATGCTGAGTAAAGAACCAAGAACCATTGGTATACTGTCTTCAAGAGATGCGTCTCACTTGCAGTGACACCCCTAGTCTCAAAGTAAAGGGATGGAAAAAAAAACTACCAAGAAAATGGAAAAGTGAAAAAAATAGGAGTTTCAATACTAATGTCAGACAAAACAGACTTTAAACCAACAAAGATAAAAAAAAGACAAGGACGAGTGTTACATAATGATAAAGGGTTCAATTCAGTGAGAAGACCTGACTATCCTAAATATATATGCACCCAACACAGGAGCACCCAGATTCATAAAGCAACTTCTTAGAGACCTTCAAAGAGACTTAGACTCTCATACAATGACAGTGGGGGACTTTAACACCCCACTGACAGTATTAATACAGATCATTGAGGCAGAAAATTAACAAAGATACTCAAGACCTGAACTCAGCACTGGATCAAATGGACCTGATAGATATCTACAGAATTCTCCACCCAAAACAACGGAATACACATTCTTTTCATTGACACATGGTATATACTCTAAAATTGATCATACAATTGAACATAGAACATTCCTCAGCAAATGCAGAACTGAAATCATAACAACCAATCTCTTGGACCACAGCACAATAAAATTAGAAGTCAAGAATAAGAAATTCATTCAAAATCATACAATTACATGGAAATTGAATAACCTACTCCTGAATAACTTTTGGGTAAATAATGAAGTTCAGGAAGAAATTAAGAAGTTCTTTGAAGTTAATGAGAACAAAGATGCAACATACCAGAATCTCTGGGACACAGCTAAGGCAGTGTTAAGAGGGAAATTTATAGGACTAAATGCCCGCATAAAAGAGATAAAAAGATCTCAAGTTAACAACTTAACATCACAACTAAAAGAACTAGAGAACCAAGAGAAAACCAACCCCAAAGCTAGCAGAAAACAAGAAATAACCAAAATTAGAGCTAAACTGAAGGAGATTCAGACATGAAAAATCATTCAAAAGATCAACGAATCTAGCAGTTGTTTTTTTAATTAATCAACAAGATAGACTGCTCAAGATAGACTGCTAGCTAGACCAATAAAGAAAAGAGAGAAGATCCAAACAAACACAATCACAAAAGACAAAGGCGATATTACCCCTACCTCACAGAAATACAAACAACCATCAGAGAATACTATAAACACCTCTGGGCACATAAACTAGAAAATCTAGAAGGAATAGATAAATTCCTGGACACATACACACTCCCAAGACTGCACCAGGAAGAAATTGAATCTCTGAATAGACAAATAACAAGTTCTGAAACTGAGGCAGTAATAAATAGCCTACCAGCCAATAAAAATGCAGCACCGGATTCATAGCTGAATTCTACCAAAAGGTACAAAGAAGAGCTGGACCATTTCTACTGAAACTATTCCAAAAAATTGCAGAGGGACCCCTCTCTAGCTCATTCTATGAGGCCAGCATCATCCTGATACCAAAACCTGGCAGAGATACAACTTCAGGTCAATACCCTTGATGAACATAGATGCTAAAATCCTCAACCAAATACTAGCAAACTAAATCCAGCAGCACATCCAAAAGCTTATCCACCATGATCAAGTTGGCTTCATCCCTGGGATGCAAGGTTGGTTCAACATATGTAAATCAGTAAATGTAATTCATCACATAAACAGAAATAAGACAAAAACCACATCATTATCTCAATAGATGCAGAAAAAGGCCTTCAAAAAAATTCAACACGCTTTCAAGTTAAAAACTCTCAATAAACTAGGTATTGAAGGAACATACCTCAAAATAATAAGAGCCATATATGACAAACCCACAGCCAATATCATACTGAATAGACAAAAGCTGGAAGCATTCCTGTTGAAAATCGGCACAACACAAGGATATCCACTCTCACCACTCCTATTCAACATAGCATTGGAACCTCTGGCCGGGGCAATCAGGCAAGAGAAGTATTCAAATAGGAAGAGAGGAAGTAAAATTATCTTTCTGTTCAGATGACATGATCCTATATCTATAAAACCCCATTGCCTCAGTCCAGAAGCTTCTTAAGCTGATAAACAACTTCAGCAAAGTCCCAGGATACAAAATCATTCTGCAAAAATTGCTCTCATTCCCATATACATACAATAGGTAAGCAGAGAACCAAATCATGAATTGTGAATGAACTCCTGTTCACAATTGCTACAAAAAGAATAAAATACCTAGGAATTACAGCTAACAAGGGAAGTGAAGGACCTTTTCAAGGAGAACTACAAAACACTGCTCAAAGAAATTAGAGGACACAAACAAATGGAAAAACATTCCATGCTCATGGATAGACAGAATCAATATTGTGAAAATGGCCATTCGGCCCAAAGTAATTTATAGATTCAGTGACACTGGCATTCTTCACAGAATTAGAAAAAACTTTTACAATTTATGTGGAATCCAAAAAGGGGCCAAATAGCCCTTTCTCTCCAAAAACAAAGAACAGCCAATATACACATCATCTCTGTGTCTTTCTATCATGCCCTTTGTTTGTCTTGTAATATTGTATTGTACACCAAGCTTGTGGATAAAAGAACTGTAGAGTCTGAAGATGATGTTATTTGTCACCAGAGGTGGTTCTTCCTTTTCTCATTTAGGATGAGGAACTCAGACTATGATTTAATCAGTTGTTGAGCTGGATCAGAGCTGGAATGGAGTTTTAATTCACATTTTGTTCTCCTCTGTTCTTTGGACATGGCATTCATGAGCCTTAAATTAAGAAACTGGAAGTTTCTGAATCCTCAGCCATGAAAATTTAGAGAGATTGAATTCTATCCTTTGAATGTGTTGAGCTTAACTCTTTCTTCTTCGATACTTACTACACATCTTCAAAATTTAATATATGTCTTGATGAGAAGACCAACCAGGTATTTGCGAGACTACCTTGTAGTCACTGTAAGAACTGTAAAAGACTTCATAGAGACTTCAAAAGTTTCTGACCCAGCCCTGCCTCAGCCTTTCAAAACACCACATAACTCAGCAAATATCTTGTGGTAAAAATTAGCTGCCATGTATGTGATACTGCTTTAAATTTTTATGCCTGCCTGCATAATCGTCCAAAGTTCTGATGGTTCATCCCTCCCATAGTAATGTACTTCTGCCTATGCTAACCCTGATTCTCAGCAGTACTCAGAATCTGTAGATGCTTTCAAAGGATGAAAATAACAGAGTGACAGCTCACATAGGAATGACTCTTCCCTCCCTAGAATTTTAACCTCTCCCTTGCCCATTGTTTGCAGTGTCCTTAAAATAGCATTTTTGTAGTATCTCTACTTTTTTCTCATTATTGAAGTGGAAACATTGCCTACAAGAACTGCTGTATCCAACTGAGAAGCAAAAGTGATTTTTTAAACTGTCTTTAGTCTTCTTACAAAAAAAAAACTTAAAACCCCCTAGAAAAGTTGAAAACAAAGCAATAGAAAAACAAAATACCATGTAACTATTTACCAAAAGAAAGCTAACATAGTAATTAGAATAAATTAAAATTTAAGGAAGAAGACATTGGTAAGTATTAATATGTATGTATCAAAAATATTGCATAGAAATATATAAAACAAAAATGTTCAGACTCTCATGGATTAACCAACAAGTCCGTAACAACAATATAATATTTTAATCCTCCTCCCTTAAATAACAATAGTTAAATCTGACAAATAGTTGTTAAAGAATATTTATTAGGAAAACATTTGTAAGTTTGGTGTGTGTGTGTGTGTGTGTGTGTGTGTGTGTGTGTGCCTATTAGACACTGCATTCAACAGTCAAGACTATACATTCTTTTCAAGTGAAGGTACAAATGGAACAATTGCAAACATTTTCCACATACTATCATAAATGAAATCTCAGCAATATATAGACTTTATTACCTTCCTACTGCTCCTCACCCACTGATGTCCTTTCTTCCTTACCTAAATTAAACATGGCTAATCATTATAGTTATTTATTCACACTCACCTTCATCTCTTTTGCAGTTCTTCACCTTTTCAGTTCACTGAAAAAGCCACAAACCTAATTAAAGATAATTCTCCACATCTGAGTTTGTGCAGCTAAATGTGTTCAGAAATTATACAACCATGCTAAGTAGTCTCATTTTTAATTCATAATTATATAACTCAAATCGGTCTTAATTCTGTCAGACAATCCTACTGCATTCCCTATTACTTTTTTCTCCCGTTCACCTAGACAACTACTTCCTCCTTTATTTCTCTTCAGCTCTCCAGCACCACCTCCCCATCTTTAATCTCAGATGGTGACTTTGCTTTCTACTTCAATTAGAAATTTAAAGCAATAAGAACCTCCACAAATTCCCACCACCACATCTACCCAATTACCAGCATTATGTACCATATTCTCTGCTTTCCCTTCTTTTCTCCTACCTAAGGTCAACTTTTCCTTTATATTTCACAAATATAACTTCATTTACTCCTCCAATTATCCTATGAACTGGTGTTGATGGTATCATTTTACAGCTGGGGGGAAAGGGTCAAAGTCAAATCATTATAGCAGAACCGTTCTAGCTCTGTGTTCTCTATCGCCTTGTTACTCAGAGGTGATTCCGCAGATCAGTAGCATCACCAACACCTGTGATGTTTTTGGGCCCCAGACCTAATTAATCCAAAAAAGGATGCATTTTTAAAAGATTCTCAAGTGTTTCTTATGCTCTTTGATATTGAAAGAACACTCCTGTATATCAGTCTGTCCTTCCCCATGCACATTCCACTATAGTATAGTGGCACCAATTATTTAAAACATAAAATTGGTTCTTAGATTATGTTTTACTAGAACTCAATCCTTCTCCAAGGTACTAATTCAAGCCCTCCATAAATTCTATTAGTTTCTTGCAAACGAAGTTTCTGATGATGTTCCTTCTTTTGGTGTGATTGATTTGATTAAGTTTGGATTCAGTTAGTCTCAGTAGTCAGGGTAGGAGCTTGGTGGTAGCCACATCAAAGAATTTGGAATTACCAGCCTTGTAAGAGCCAGTCCTTATTGTATTCATTCATTTTAACTGTTAATTTCTCATTCACTGAGAAAGAACTTGGTTTAATTAACAACAACAAAATTTTGCAAATTTGATCTTGGTATATGGACTTATTTTAAGGCATATTGTTAGTGGTGAATATTGAGAATCCACCTATGGAAAAAAATTGAGAGCCTATAATTTATTTTTTAAAATAATGGAACTAAATTTTAGTTTTTTGTTCAGTGCAGAAGTCTGACCAACAGTAAATGTTCTGATGGAAATATTTTAGTGAAAGGGTAGGGAACTAACACTACGTCATTAAGACTTCTGCTAGCATTTTTCCCATTACAGCACAATGGCTCCAAACAAAGAGGAAATGATATGAGTGAACCACAGCACCCTCCATTTACACTAAGAAGAAGACACTGAACTCTCATGAAAGTTTTCTCTCTTTTACATTTGAGCCCTCTCCCCACATTTTGAAAGAAACCTGCATTTCAAATAAAGTATACATGCACTGACTTCACCAAAACATAAATTTTGTTATCACTTTGATTGCATTATTTCAAGGTTTTAAATGTTTAAATTAAAAATACTCCACTTTATACTTCTACAGTAACAGGTAACTATGTACTTCTTGGCTCCTCTTTTCTTCATGATTTTCATAGGGGTAGGATTGGTCCATTCCTGTTGCTATTACAAAAAAACTACACTCAGCTAACAAAAAGTTTCAAGCCCTTGGCAAACATTTCAAAATTCTCTCTTCCAATTCAAAATCTTCCAATAGACTATCATCTTTCTCCATTACAAATAATCTGTGGGGAAATTAAATCTATGACCATTTGAAATAGTTAGACTCATTAACAACTTATGACTTAAGGGGTAAAGCCACATCACTCACGTCGTTCATTAAGCAACTATAATATTTAAATGAACTTATAATTACCCACCAGTTATTTCAATCATCCTCAAAGATTTGAGTTCAATGCGTTATTTCCCGGCAGACACATTTTTAAAAGCTTCTTACACTTGGATAACCACTCCATCTTAATGTCCTTTGCTCTTTGTCTTCTTCACGTTCTTAAAGGATATTCAGGGTGGTCTTTTCATTGTCTTGCCTTGTTACTCAACTTCACTTTTATATACACTCCATTGCCTGAATTCATTTTCCGTGTTTGAACCCCTGAAAATCTAATCAGTTTTTAAGTAAGACCCCACTGACTACCTCATCGCACAGTCTCTTGCAACTTCATCGCACAGGCATCTTTTGCATGTCCTTCCCCATGCCCATTCCATTATAGTATAGTAGCACCAATCATTTAAAAAATAAAATTGGTTCTTAGATTATGTTTTACTACAACTCAATCCTTCTCCAAGGTACTAATTCAAGCCTTCCATATATTCTATTAGTTTCTTGCAAATGAAGTTTCTGATGGTGTTCACAGTCTCTTTTGCATCCTAAAAGTTTCATTTCTGATGCAATATATTTGCCCCTTTATCTCATATTAACTTTATAATAGACGTTTAATTTTTCCCCAAGTATGATCTGTAATATGTTTTATCAACTCGTTTGATCACAATTGGCTGCTAAAAGCTGTATTCTTTACTTGTCTTGAAACTTGCAGTGTTTTTCACATAGTCTGCTGTTATAAACTAAATGTGGGTCTGCTTGCCTGGCACAGTAAAGCCAAACACCCACACCAAGGTTTGCAGTAAGAGTAAGGAGGACGTTTATTTACAGGGTGCCAAGCAAGGAGAATTGGGCAGCTAATCCTTAAGAGCTGGCCTCCCCAATGGCCTATAAGCAAGGGCTCTTAAAAGCAGAGACACTTCTTTTTAGGAAAGCAGAAGTTACAGTCAAAATTGTAAATCAATACTTGGAGGTTATATTAATACATTGGTTTGGCCCAAAATGGCAGGCTATCTTGAAGTGGGGGTTTACAGGTCATAGGTGGATTCAGAGATTCTTTTGATTTGCAATTGCTTAAGGAAGTCAAGGCTTTGTTTAAAAACTTGGGGTCATCAGAAGGGAAAGTTGAGGTTTGACCTGTGGGCATTACTCTCTCCAGGCCCTTCAGGAAAAAATTTAGAACAAAGAACAACAATCAGATTTCATATTCTCCTTATCTGAAGACTACGTGACTGCAGTTGGCCTTTTCCATCTGATGGGGGTCTGGGTTTCTGAAAAACAACTTAGGGACGTGTGTCATCTTTAGTTTCTATAGGGAACCAAACATCTTCTCCTCCTTGCTTACTGAGTTGCTGATTTACTTCTCAAGGCTAGCTATATGCCTGGAATTTCTCTTGAAGGGACTCAAGACTTTCCCTTATTTCATACTTGGGGTGTTGCAGCAAGCCCCTAAGAGGGGTCTCTGTTCTGTCTTGCTACAAGAGATATTTCTTAAAGAAATGTGTAAATAAATGAATAAGTGGCAAATAGCTGATTTAGGCTGGGGAAATAATACTGGAGGTTTTTTTCCTGCTTAATAGAGGTAGATTATATTTCCTCATGTCTTAATTCATATAATCTAAAATAAAGGACATAATTTGAATATAAATTAAATTTTTTAAAAGGCCTCACTTTTACAAGTGAAGAAGTTGAGACCCAATTGGAAAGTGAGTTGCTGGAAACTACATATATAGTCCGAAAAATTTAAACTAGAACTAGTCCTGAATCTTCATCCCATGGTCTTCCTAAGGACAATTCTTTCCACTGGAGATACCAGGTTAACAGCAATGTCTCGGTTGTCAGGCTGTTTCAAGGAGGGGATAACTGAAAGGTATGGCAAAGCACACAGGTGAGTTCATATTGGATGTCACATGTTTAAAACTTTTATTATTATTAAAACAATGGGCAATATATTTGTATATATATTTAATTATGTATATGCCCATTTTTTCACATAAGGTTTATTTTACATAGTTGTACATAAATGTGTTGAATACAATAGCATAGAATAATATTTTAAATAAGCAGATAAGGAAAAGAGGATTAAAAAGTGAGATAGAAAGGACGATAAAAGCCTGAAATGAGGTTAGAATGTGAAATTCTATTGAAAAATCTTTTACTTTTGTTAGACTTGGTCCATGAATTAGATTGACTCTGAGCATTCTATCTGTCAAGGCAGAGGAAATGACAATGCCGCTTTGGATAATTGGGAAGTATCCAAAAACAAAACAATGTACACATCAAGTACACCTATTCCCTATACTAAGACAAGATAATATTGTTTTCTTGTGGATCCCTATATCAAACAGGATAGACAGAATTATGCTATAGTAACAAGCATTAGTAAAATCTTAGTGGCTTATGCTGACAAAGGTTTATTTTTCACTCACACTGTGTGTCCACTGCATATAAAATGGGGTCTCTATCTACCACAGCAACTCATACATACAAGC
Source organism: Colobus angolensis palliatus (assembly GCF_000951035.1). NCBI lineage: Eukaryota > Metazoa > Chordata > Mammalia > Primates > Cercopithecidae > Colobus > Colobus angolensis. The sequence continues at coordinate 4,538,847 of NW_012121598.1, read as the reverse complement.
CAGAGGAGACTTCATCTCATTTATAATCAGTGCAGCAGGAGGAAGAGAAATGGGTGGCCTGTATAGTGGTTCTTAAAGCTTCCACTTGGAAAAGACACATTTCATTTGAGCTCAAATTTCTTCATTTCATTTCCCAGAGCAAGCCCCATGTTCATACTTATCTTCAATGAACTTAAAGATAATTTGCAGTCCAACCTTGTGCCTTGGAAGGATAAAAAGGTGAATATTTCTGAACAGCCCAACTGATTACCACACTCTCCATAGAGAAGCACTACATGAAGTAAAGAGTTATGTTGACATAGAAAATACAGCCATAACTGAGTCTATGACATTGCACTATGTTGACCAAGGGCATAAAGACAAGGCAAAAGCTGGTAAAAATGGTTCTACCAGTGGCTAGGAAAAATCAGTTCTGATATATAGCTCTTTACTGGTCTACCTTAATTCAGGAGTATATTTCAGCTTTCCTAAAGAAAGGGATAAAAGTTACTCGTAAATACATATTGCGTCTCTCAACAAAGCTTTCATATGTATGAACTAATAGTGAGTCTGCATTTATATCCCTTAAGAAATAATATTAATAACAATACTTTTTTCTTGTTTTTTAAAAATAGCTTTTGAGGTACAATGGGTTTTTTTTTTACATGGATGGATGAATTACATAGTGCTGAATTCTGATATTTTAGTGCACCCATCACCCAAGTAGTGTACATTTTACCTAATGTGTAGTTTTGTATCCCTAGCCCTCCTCTCACCCTCCCTGCTCTGAGTCTCTAAAATCTATTATACCACTCTGTATGCCTTTGCGTACTCGTAGCTTAGCTCCCACTTAAAATGTGAGAACATATGGTTTTTGGTTTTCCACTCCTATGTTACTTCACTTAGAATAATGGCCTCCAGCTCCATCTAAGTTGCTGCAAAAGAGGTAATTTCATTCCTTTGAATGGCTGAGTAGTATTCCATGGTGTGTATGTACCACATTTTCTTTATCCACTCATTAGTTGATGGGCACTTAGGTTGGTTCTACATCTTTGCAATTGTGAATTGTGCTGCTGTAAACATACATGGGCAAGTGTCTTTTTCATATAATGACTTATTTCCTTTGGGTAGATACCCCGTAATAGGATTGCTGGATCAAATGGTAGTTCTATTTTTAACTCCTCAAGGGCCCTCCATTGCGGTTTTCCATAGAGGTTGTACTAATTTACATTCCCACCAATAGTGAATAAGTGTTCCCTTTTTCCCACATCCATGCCAACCTCTATTGTTTTTTGACTTTTTATTAATAATAATGGCCATTCTTTCAGAATTCATTGTGATATCTCATTGTGGTTTTAATTTGCATTTCCCTGATGATTACTGATGTTGAGCATTTTTTCATATATTTATTGGCCATTTGTATATCTTCTTTTAAGAAATGTCTATTCATGTCCTTTGCCCACTTTTTGATGGAATTATTTGTATTTTTTTCTTGGTAATTTGTTTGAGTTCCTTGTACATTCTGGATACTAGTCCTTTTTTGGATGTGTAGTTTGCAAATATTGTTTCCCATTCTGTGGGTTTTCTGTTTACTCTGTCAATTATTTCTTTTGTTATGCAGAGGGTTTTTAGTTTAATTAGGTCTCATTTATTTATTTTTGTTTTTGTTGCATTTGCTTTTGGGATATTTGTTATAAATTCTTTTCCTAGGTTACTTGCTAGAAGAGTTTTTCCAATGTTGTCTTCTAGAATTTGTACAGTTTCAGGTCCTATATTTAAGTCATTGATTCATCTTGAGTTGATTTTTGTATAAGGTGAGAGATAGGAATCCAGTATCATTCTTCCACATATGGCTTGCCAGTTTTCCTAGCACCATTTAATGTAATAAATCATGTCAATTCCCTAACTTATGTTTTTGTGTACTTTGTTGAAGATCAGTTGGCTGTACATATTTGGCTTTATTTCTGGGTTCTCTATTCTGTTCCACTGGTCTAGGTACCCACTTTTATATCAGTATCATGCTGTTTTAGTAACTGCAGGCTTTTAGTATAATTTGAAGTCCAGTAATGTGATGCCTCCAAATTTGTTCTTTTTGCTTAGGATTCCTGTGGCTATTTGGGCTCTTTTTTGGTTCCATATGAATTTTAGGATTGTTCTTTCTAATTCTGTGAAAAACAATGTTGGTATTTTGATGGGAATTGTATTAAATCTATAGATTCCTTTGGGCAGTATGGTCATTTGCACATCTTCCAATCCATGAGCATGAAATGTGTTTTCATTTGTTTCTGTCATCTATAATTACTTTCTGCAGTGTTTTGTAGTCCTCCTTGTAGAGATCTTTTACTTCCATAGTTAAATATATTTCTAGGTATTTTATTTATTTTTTCTTTTTTAGAGCTCTTATAAAAGAGATCACATTCTTGATCTGATTCTCAGCTTGATGCTGTACATCAACAATGATATTGTTGTACATTGACTTTGAAACCTGAGACTTTACTGAATTTGTTTATTAAATCTAAGAGTCTTTTGGAGGAGTAGTTAGGATTTTCTAGGTATACAGTCATATCATCTGCAAACAGTGATAGTTGGACTTCTTCTTTTCCAGTTTCAATGTCCTTTATTTCTTTCTCTTGCCTGATTGGTCTGGATAGCACTTCCAGAACTATGTTGAATAGGAGTAGTGAAAGTGGGCATCCTTGTCTTATTTCTGTTCTCAGGGGAAATGCTTACAACTTTTCCCCATTCAATAAGATGTTGGCTATGGGTTTGTCATATGTGGATTTTGCTATTTTGAGATAGGTGCCTTCTATGCCTGGTTCTTATTATAAAGGGATGCTGTATTTTATCAAGTGCTTTTTCTGCATCTGAGATAATAATATGGTTTTTGTTTTTAATTCTGTTTATGTGATGTATCACATTTATTGACTTGCGTATGTTAAACCATCCCAGCATCCCTGGGATGAAACTCACTTGACCATGATGAATTACCTTTTTGACATCCTGTGGGATTTGTTTAGCTAATATTTTGGGGGGGGGGATTTTTGAATCTATGTTCATAAGGAAAATTGATCTGTAGTTTTGTTTTTTGTTGTGTCTTTTCCTGGATTTGGTATCAGGATGATACTAGCTTCATAGAATGATTGGAATCATCTTTTGGAATAGTTTCAGTAGGATTAGTACCAATTATTTGAATGTCTGGTAGAATTCAGGTGTGAATCCATCTGGTCCTGGTCTTTTATTTTGTTGACAATTTTTAAATTACTGATTCAATCTCACTGCTTCTTATCAGTCTTTTCAAGGTTTCTATTCCTGATTTAACCTAGGAGGATTGTATGTTTCCAGGAATTCATCCATTTCCTCTAGGCTAGTTTGTGCACATAAAGGTATTCATAATAGTCATGAATGATTGTTTCTGTAATTCTGTGGTGTTGGTTGTAATGTCTCCAGTTTCATTTCTAATTGAGCTTATTTGGATCTTCCTTCTTCTTGGTTAATCTAGCTAATGGTCTATCAATTTTGTTTATTTTTTTCAAAGAACCAGCTTTCTGTTTCATTGATCTTTTGTATTGTTTTGTTTGTTTGAATTTTATTTAGTTCTGCTCTGTGGTATTTCTTTTCTTCTAGCTTCAGGTTTAGTCTGTTCTCGTTTCCCTAGTTTCTTGAGGTGTGACATTAGGTCATCAATTTGTGCTCTTTCAGACTTCTTGATGTAGGTATTTAGCACTATAAACTTTCCTCTAAGTTCCACTGCTTTTGCTGTATTCCAGAGGTTTTGACAACTTGCGTCATTACCGTCATTTAATTCAAATAACTTGTAAATTCCCATCTTGATTTCATTGTTAACCCAGTATCAGGCAGAAGCAGCTTATTTAATTTTCATGTCTTTGTACAGTTTTGAGGGTTCCTTTTGGAGTTGATTTCTAGCGTTATTCCACTGTGGCCTGAGAAGATACTTGATATAATTTTGATTTTTTTTTAATTTGTTGAGACTTGTTTTACGGCCTATTATACAGTCTATCTTGGAGAATGTTCCATGTGCTCATGAGAAGAATGTATATTCTGGAAATCTTGGGTAGCATTATCTGTAAATATCTTTAAGTTCATTTGTTCTAGCATGTCATTTAAGTCCACTGTTCCTCTGTTGACTTTCTGTCTTGAAGATCTGCTAGAGCTGTGAGTGGCACACTGAAATCTCCCACTATTGTTTTGCTGTCTATCTCGTTTCTTAGGTCTAGTAGTGACTGCTTTATAAATGTAGATGCTTCAGTGTTTGGTGCATATAAATTTAGGATTGTAATCTCTTCTTGTTGAATTGATTCTTTTATCATTATAATAGGGACCATCTTTCTTTATTTAGTATTGTTACTTTGAAGTCTGTTTTGCCTGATGAAAGAATAGCTGCTCCTGCTTGCTTTTGGTTTCCGTTTGCATGGAATACCTTTTTACACACTTTTACCTTGAGTTTATTTGAATCTTCCCATGTTAGGTGAGTCTCTTGAAGTAGATATTTCTATTGTAATTTTTTTTATCCATTCTGCCATTCTGTATCTTTTAAGTGGAGCATTTAGGTCATTTACAGTCAACATTAATATTGAGATGTAAGGTACTATTCTCTTCCTCATGTTGTTACCTAGATAGTTTTTTCTTTTCATTGTGTTATTGTTTTATAGGCCCTGTGAGTTTTAAGCTTTCAAGAGGTTCCATTTTGATGTATATTGGACTTTTGTTTTAAGGTTTAGAACTCCTTTTATTAATAACAACATTGATTACCATTTATACAACCTTTACAATATGCCAGACACTGTGTTTTTGCATATATATTCTCATTTTATCCACTTACCAAGTTTATAAGGTAATTATTATAATTCCCAAATTATGTTTGAAGAAACGGGCTTAAAGAAATTAATTTGCCTAAAGTCACTTAGTCAACAAATGGCAGAGCTGGCATTTAAATTTGTGTCCATCTGACTCCAAGGCCTATGTGCTTAACTAATACACTACTCTGCATCAGAAATGCAGCTTAAGGTTACATGAATGTACTTTAAACAATTGGTCAAGAGAGAGTTAGATCCACTCTCCTATTTAGGAGAGGAGAAAACCTGGCCTGATAAGAAACCTTGCCAAACCTGTCTCCAAACCTTCAAACTCTTGAGTGAAATTGTCTTAGGAGATACCTTCAGAGAAGACTTAACTGCTTTTTGAGCACGTTTTTTTTTTTAGACGGATTCTCGCTCTGCCGCCCGGGCTGGAGTGCAGTGGCCGGATCTCAGCTCACTGCAAGCTCCGCCTCCCGGGTTCCCACCATTCTCCTGCCTCAGCCTCCCGAGTAGCTGGGACTACAGGCGCCCGCCACCTCGCCCGGCTAGTTTTTTGTATTTTTTTAGTAGAGACGGGGTTTCACCGTGTTAGCCAGGATGGTCTGGATCTCCTGACCTCGTGATCCGCCCATCTCGGCCTCCCAAAGTGCTGGGATTACAGGCTTGAGCCACCGCGCCCGGCCTTGAGCACGTTTTACAGGAAGAGCAAGGTCCTGAAATTCTCTGCTATTGGTGGTCCTTTCACTTTGAGTATAACTGATGTTTTTCATGGAAAAAAAAACTGGAGCCTGAAAAATAGAGTAGTGTGTATAGAATCATACATATAAAATATTGTTCCAATAAATGTCCCAATCAATTAAAAAATCTTGTCAAAGTAACTGTAGAGAAAGTATAAAATACAGCAAGAAAATAAGATAAGGAGAAATATTTAAGGGAATTATTAATACTTTAATACATTTTGTCATTTTAAATCTTGGATGTATAATCTTAACTATTACTAGTCACAGCAGAACAGTTTATAAGGCATTTTTACACCACAGCTTATTTATACTTTGAGTGGTAGAATGAAAACAATACCAATCTGGTAATAATATGACTGTTTAATTCAGTTGGTAGGAAAGACACACACACAAGAATGTTTTCCAATTCCTTGAAATTCCCAAGTGATCAACAACTAAGAGGATCACTGTGTTCCTGTGGCACTTCCATCTTTTTTTCTACTATAGAGCTATTATGTTGCATTGCAACTACTTAAGAATACATCTGAGGCTAGTCCCCACCCCATCCCCACAGACAGTGAGCCCTATCTTCATCTTTGTCTCCTAGGCATTGAGCATAATTAACACTCAGTAGACACTTTTGTAATGAATGAATATGGGTAGAACGAGTGATAATATATAGCAGTTTTTGCTACTAGTGCTCAGACAGTAAAATACCCTTGAGAAATTGAGGAGTTCATACAAGTTTCTTAGTCAAAGATTTTTTGGTTAGAACACAAATCCACTTGAACTGTGTAATGGATGTTAAAATGAGGCTGTTTCTGTTCTAGTTTCTTCTGAATTCTTAAAGGCTGATGACATTAGTAGGTGCATCCTAAAGAGAAGTCCTACCTTGCAGGATATTAACCCACCTTGAACCTACAAAACATGGCAAAGAGGAGTGTTGAGGAATCAAGAGAATTCCTTAGGAGGACAGAAGTACCTTTGGAATACTTTTTCCCTCAGTCCCAGTGAGGAACACATTGGGATGTTAAAGAAACCGAGAAACAGAAGCTCGGCCTCCTCATTCAAAGCCAGATGTCTCCTATATTTGGGGGGAGTATGACAAATGGCAAAGAAAACTATGGCCCATCATTAGCACGTGAGATGATTTATGAGTCTCAACAACCTGGCACATTATCTTTTTCTTTGTTTGTTTGTCTTTAAATAGCATATCAGCAGTTCTTTGATTGCTTTAGTTTCTGGTGAAATTAAACTTAAAAAATTATTTGCCAATCGTATTCCTTTTTTATTACTTACTTCTTATGTCCGTCATCTGTTATCTACTGAGGTTTTTGTTTCATCTGTCATTCTATTAGAAATTTTTTTGCCAGTTTTCCTTTTGTGGTACTGTACTTTTTGCCTAGCAGGACTTTTGAATTTTTACATAATAAAATATAGGCATACCTCAGAGGTATTGTAGGCTTTGTGTAAGACCATTGCAATAAAGCAAATATTGCAGCAAAGTGAGTCACACAACTGTTTTGTTTTCCCAGTGTATATAAAAGTTATGTTTCTACTATATTGTAGTCTCTTAAGGGTATAATAGCATTTTGTCTAATAAAAAGTACATACCTGAATTTAAAAATACTTTACTGCTAAAAAATGCTGACACAGAGACAGGAAGTAAACACAGGTGTTGGAAAAATGGCAGCAACAGACTTGCTGTACGCAGAGTTCCATGAACATTCCATTTGTAAAAAAGCAATATCTGTGAAGTACAATAAAGTGCAGTTAAACAAATTATGCCTGTATATTAATGTTTTACTCTATAATCTTATCTTTTGTAGACTTCTCCACCACCTATACATATATTTTTTCTAGTTTATATTATTGTTCTGCTTTTTTAAATCCAGATTTAATTTTCCAATCCATCAACCATTTATTCTTTGTTAGGGAGCTAAGATTACACAAGAATGGATCACCTCAAAATGATTCTGCATAATAGCACAAAGTAGGAAAAAAAGACAAGAGAAGAAGAAGATTGAAGTGAATGTTAAATGAACCAATTTACATTTCTACCACAATGAGAATTCAAACCTTGCTTCTGAGTTTAATGGCTTTTTAAAATTGTACTCAGCATCTGCCTATGATTGTTACTTCTTAAAAGATTGTGAATTTCGTTCTCATCATGGTAAAGATATTCTCAAAACCTTTATCAACTACCCATAGAGTGTTTTCTTTATAAGGCCTCCATAAAAAAGAGAGCTCCATCTTACCCTAGTAACAAGAATAGCTAGCTGGGAATCTTCACAGCGATTGTTCCTTTTTATCTCATGGACACTGTGAGCAGTGTAATGAATAAGATGTCCTTGGCCGGGCGCGGTGGCTCAAGCGTGTAATCCCAGCACTTTGGGAGGCCGAGACGGGCGGATCACGAGGTCAGGAGATCCAGACCATCCTGGCTAACACGGTGAAACCCCGTCTGTACTAAAAATACAAAAACTAGCCGGGCGAGGTGGCGGGCGCCTGTAGTCCCAGCTACTCGG
>NW_012121598.1:4509814-4530754 GCF_000951035.1 Colobus angolensis palliatus | reverse complement strand
GCACTCCAGTCCGGGCCACAGAGCAAGACTCCGCCTCAAAAAAAAAAAAAAAAAAAGATGTCCTTGTTTTTTAAGTTAGCTGTTAAAAACAGTATGCATTTTGAGAATGATTCCTGGCCCATTTTGTTGCTACTTCTGCTTTTCTCTGTCCTTTCATTACACTTTAATTGCATGCTACGTTTACAGTATTTAGGTACCTTTGTAAGTGGACAAGTCATTTCTACATGAATATGGGGAGAATAAGAAAAAAAGGGAAAGAAATTTCATTTCAATATGTGATGTGGTAGAGATCAAATTTATTTTTCCTAAAGAATTAACACTTGCCTTATTTCTTTTTATTCAATGATTCATCTTTTCTTAATGATTAGGAATGTCACATTTGCTAAATGGTAAACTCATTAATATTTGCATGAAACTATAAATTATGTTACTCTTCCCTAATGATTGGTATACCTAATTTTCTGTCCATACCATATTATTTCAATCATTATTGTTTTATAGATTTTAATATCTGACAGTATAATTCTTCTATCATAACTTTTTTCACTACTTCCTGCATATTGTACCTATACTAAATTTTTTAATTTGCACTTTAGAATAAGTTTGGCCTGTTCCCCTCCCCACCAATCAATCATGTATAGATTGTTTAGAATTATATTTAATATTTATAAGTTATTTGGAGGAGAACTTATACCTTCATAATATTTATTCTATACATTCAGAAATATCATATGTATCTTTAGTTTATAATGTTCTGGATCTAGGTCCTAAACATTTCTTAAATAATTTCTTCCTACATATTTCATATATTTTAAAATTAGGAATGAAATTTTAAAATATTTTATTGTCTAACTGGTCAACTGCTGACATTTATAACAGCCATAAATTTTTGTGTATTTGTAATTTGTGACTAAACTCTCCTATTTAACAACGCTTATTAAAATGATTATCTTGTATTTGCTTGGAAGACCATAATACCTGTAAAAACAAAAAAAAATTACTGTTGTCTTCCTCATTCTAATATTTACACCTCCTGTTTATTTTTATTGGCTTACTGAATTGGTTGGGATTTACAGAGCAGTGTTAAATAACAGTTGTGATGGTGGAAATATCTACTAAAATTTCAGCTATCAGCAAATACAATGTACCTTATAAATATCACTGAAGCAAGTAAAGAGTTAATATTTTAGGTAACAAAAAATACTTTTTACATGAGAAGAAATAGAAAGGTAGCTATTACTTCTCATGGATGTCACCAAGGAACCATGTTTCTTATGTCTTCCTGCTTCAGCATCCTTAGTATGTAACTTTTATATTGTCACAGGATAGTTGCTGTATCTCCTGGCATTCTAGCCACACAGGAAAAAGGAGAAAAGATAGCAGGCATATAGTAAACCTTTCCTTTATCAGGTTTTGCCTTTTTATTTAGGAAATAAAACCTTCCCCAGGGGTGATATGATTTGGATGTGTGTCCCCTCCATATCTCATATTGAGATATAATCCCCAGTGTTGGAAATGGGCCTAGAGGGAGGAGGTATTTGGACCAGGAGGCAGGGGCAGATCCCTCATGAATGGCTTACCACCATCCCCTTGGTGATGAGTGAGCTCTTGCTCTGAGTTCATGTGAGATCAGTTGTTCAGTTGTTGTAAAATGCATGACACCGCCCCTCCCCCTTGCTCTTGCTTTGTTTCTCACCAGATGATACATGGGCTCCTCCTTTGCCTTTTACCTTGATTGTAAGCTCCCTGAGGCATGCACCTGAAGCAGATGCTGGCACCATGTTTCTTGTACATCCCGCAGTACCATGATCCAATTAAACATATTTTCTCTATTAGTTACCCAGCCTTCGGTATTTCTTTACAGCAATTCAAGAATGGACTAACACAAGGGGCTTCTGCCTACGTTTCATTGGCCACAGCTGTGTTACAAGGGCCAATTAAATCAAATCAAGTCAAATTCAGAGAAGTTAAGTAACTCAAGTGTTTAGCTTGAGTAGAAAAAAGGAAAGAGAAAAGGACTTTGAAGTGGATGTTAAATGAGCCAATTTACATAACTACCATAGAAAGAATCCAAACTTTGTCCCTGATTTTAATGGAATGCCTCAAATTATTCTGCATTTAAGTAATATTTTGAATTTTAGTTTCAAGATATATATTCTTTAGCATGTTAGAGACATCACATTCTTTTATGGGTTTGCTTAGTGTTTCATTTGGAATGAATATTACATTTTATTAAATATATATTTTTTAATCAATGCAAAACTCCTTCTGCTTGAGAAAAGCAGAGGGAAAGGTAAAGAGGACTTTGTCTTCACCTTAGGTACCAGGAAAGCAATGGCAGGGCAGAGCACCACATGGGCTTTTGGGGTCCTTGATTCTAGGATTTGACTCTTGGACAGCATTTCTGGACCTGCCCTTGGACAGAGGGGAGCACACCACCATGAAGGGTGAGACCCAAGGCAGGCAGCATTCACCACAAGCTGACTGAAGAGCCTGTGGGCCTTCAGGGAACTTAGGTAGTAGTCTGGCAGTACTTCTCATGGCCTTGGGTGTCAGTGACTATGGGGTGAGACTCCTCTGCCTTTGGAAAGGGGAAGAAAGAGAGATCCTGTGGTTTGAGTGCCAGCTCAGCTGCAATACAGTAGAACACCAGTTAGACTTCTAGGGTTTTTGACACTAGTTCCTAACTCCTGGATGGCACCTCTGGACCCACCCAGGGCCTGGGGTACCTCAACACCCTGAAGGGAAGGAAGTAGGCCTGGATGGCTTTGCCACCAGCTGATTGTAAAGCCCTGGGACCTTGAGCAGACATAGGCAGTAGCCAGGAAGTGGTTACAGCCAGCCTTGAGCAAGACCCAGTGCTGTGCTGGCTTCAGGTCTGACCCAGTACAGTCATAGTGGTGGTGGCCACAGTGGTGCATGTGTCACTCCAGCTCCAGCTTCAGGTGGCTTAGAATGGAGAAAGAAACCCTGTTTGTTTGGGAGAAAGTAAGGGGTGAGAAAAGAGTCTCTACCTTGTAATCCAGAGGATTCTGCTGGATTATGTCAAAAATCATCAAAATACAAATAAATAAAATTAGAAATGAAAAAGGAAGCAATAAAACTGATACCACAGAAATTCAAAGGATCATTAGGGGCTACTGTGAGCAAATATATGGCAATACATTGGAAAGTCTAGAATAAATGAACAAATTTCTAGACACATACAACCTACGAAGATTGAACCATAAATAAATCCAAAACCTCAACAGATGAATAACAAATATTGAGATCAAAGTCCTAACAAAAAGCCTCCTGGTAAAGAAGAGCCCAGGATCTCATGGCTGAATTCTAGCAAACATTTAAAGAAGAACTAACACCTATCCTACTCAAAATCAAAAACCAGAGAAGGAGGGAATACTTCCAAATTTACTCTACAAGGCCAGTATTACCCTGATACCAAAACCAGATAGAAACACATCAAAAAAAGAAAACCAATATCTCTGATTAATATTGATGTGAAAACCCCGAAAAAAACACTAGCAAACAATAATTAGAAATTCAACAATACATTAGAAAGATTATTCATCAGATCCAAGTGGGATTTATTCCAGGGATGCAAGGATGGTTCAACATATGCAAATTGATCAATGTAATACATTATATTAACAAAATGAAAGATAAAAACCATATGATCATTTCAATTGATGCTGAAAAAGCATTTGATAAAGTTTAACATCCCTTCATGATAAAAAACTCTCAAAAAACTGGGAATAGCAGGAACATACCTCAACATAATAAAAGCCATATGCAACAGACCCACATCTAGTATTATATGAGTGAGGAAAAACTAAAAGCTCTAAGATCTAGAGCATGACAAGGATGCCCACTTTCACCTCTATTATTCAACATAGTACTGGAAGTCCTGGCTAGAGCAATCAGACAAGAGAAAGAAATAAAGGGCACCCAAGTAAAGCTTCAGGATACAAAATCAACCTACAAAAATCAGTAGCATATCTATATGCCAACAGTGAACAATCTGAATAAGAAATTTTAAAAGTAACCCATTTACAGTAGCCACACATAAAATTAAATACCTAGGAATTATCAAAGAAGTAAAAGAACTCTATAATGAAAACTATAAAACACTGATGAAATAAATTGAAGAGGACACCAAAAAAATAGAAATATTGGAAAAATATTCAATGTTCACAGATTGGAATAATCAATATTGTTAACATGTTCATACTAACCAAAGCAATCTACAGATTCAATGTTATCCCTATCAAAATACCAATGACATTCTTTACAGAAATAGAAAAAAAAATCCTAAAAGAATACCAAGAAAAACCAAAGCAAAAAGAGCAAAACTAGAGGAATGACATTACCTGACTTCTAATTATACTACAGAACTACAGTAACCAAAACAGCATGGTACTGGCATAAAAACAGACACACAGACCAATGGAACAGAATGTAGAACCCAGAAACAAACCCATACACCTACAGTGAACTCATTTTTAACAAAAGTGCCAAGAACATACATTAGGGAAAAGACAGTCTCTTCAAAAGTGATGCTGAGAAAACTAGATCTCCATATTCAGAAGACTGAAACTATACCACTATCTCTTGTCATATACAAAATGAAATCAGAATGAAATAAAGACTTAAATCTGAGACCTCAAACTACAAAACTACTTCAAGAAAACATCAGGGAAACTCTCCAGGACATTGGTCTGGGCAACAATTTTTTGAGCAATACCCCACAAGCACAGGCAATCAAAGGCAACATTGACAGATGTGATCACATCAAGTTAAAAAGCTTCTGCACAGGAAAAGATACAATCAACAAAGTCAAGAGACAACCCACAGAATGTCAGAAAATATTTGCAAACTACTCATCGGACGAGGGATTAATAACCAGGATATATAAGGAGCTCAAGTAACTCTATGGGAAAAGAATTGAATAATCTAGTCAAAAAATGAGCAAAAGACTTGAATAGACATTTCTCAAAAGAAGACACACAAATGGCAAACAGGTATATGAAAAAGTGCTCAACATTATTGATCATCAGAGAAATGCAAATCAAAACTACAAGATACCATCTCACCCTACTTAAAATGGTTTATATCCAAAAGACAGGCAATAATAGGTGAGGATATGGAGAAAAGGGAACCCTCATACACTGTTTGTGGAAACATAAATTAGTACAGCCACTATGGAGAACAGTTGGGAGGTTCCTCAAAAAACTAAAAATTGAGCTACAATATAATTGAGTAATCTTACTGCTGGATATATACCCCCAAAAGAAAGGAAATCAGTATATCAAAGAAATATCTGCACTCTTGTATGGTGCAGCACTGTTTACAATAGCCAAGATTTGAAAGCAACCTAAATGTCCATCAATAGATGAAAGAATAAGAAAATGTGGTATATATACACAATGGAGTACTATTCAGCCATAAAAAGAGTGAGGTCCAGGCATTTGCAACAACATGGAAATCAGTATATCAAAGAAATATCTGCACTCTTGTATGGTGCAGCACTGTTTACAATAGCCAAGATTTGAAAGCAACCTAAATGTCCATCAATAGATGAAAGAATAAGAAAATGTGGTATATATACACAATGGAGTACTATTCAGCCATAAAAAGAGTGAGGTCCAGGCATTTGCAACAACATGGAAGAAACTGGGGGTCATTATTTTAAGTGAAATAAGCCAGGCACAGAAAGACAAATCAATGTACAAAATTCAGTGACATTTCTATATACCAGTAACATTCAAGCTGAGAACCAAATCAAGAATGCAATCTCATTTACAATAGTCACATACAAAAAATAAAATACCTAGGAATACATCTAACCAAAGAGGTGCAAGATCTCTAGAAAGAAAACTACAAAACACTGCAGAAAGAAATCGTATGTTACACAAACAAGTGGAAAAACTTCCCATGCTCATGTATTGGAAGAATTGATAATGTTAAAATGGCCATACTTCCCAAAGCAATTTACAGATAAAACACTATTCCTATCAAATTACCAGTGTTATTATTTTTTATATCATATATGTTGTCTTTCATACTATTTGTCTAATGATTCTAGTTTTTCTGTAATCATTTAGCTTTTATTGCAGTTTTAATTATTCTTTCCTACACTGAAGCACAGAATGTGCTGAGCATATCAAATATGTAAACACCCCATGAATGCTATTGCTAATAATTTAGATTTTGCTCATTAAATGAGATCAAAAGAAATAATAGAGAACAGTCCTACTGTGAAGAGTAGCATATGAAACCATGAGGATTGCAGACAAGTTTAAAAGAAAAATGTGGTACATGATAGAAATTATCCGGGAAAAAAAAAGTTGAATATTTGCCTTTCACACAAAGTATTGCAAATTTTCCTGGCCTTCTCTTTTAGGAGACATTTTTAGATATGGAACTGTGGAAACATGGTTTCAACGAGGAATGCATCACTAATAACTTCACACAATTACTAATACAAAGGAGGAACACATCAATAATAAGTTCAAACAATCACTGATACAAAGATGGTTAAGAATTTTTATGACAGTACCAGTCAAGACTGTCAAGATTTGGTTATAAAATAAAGATAGTCTCAATTCCTTCTAATTTTGTTATTCTCAATAAGCAGAGTTTGTACTGCACATACAATTAAATTAGTCTCAATTTTATATCATTCTAAAAGTTCTTGTGTAGATAAATGTACGTATCATGGGAAAAGTAATTTATCAGATGGTGTGCTCTAAGATTTGCCTCTGAACCCATTTAGTGGTGGATTTTTAAAATATGTTTTTCATTCTACAGGAAAGATTTTTAAATGGGTCAATAAGTTTCTTCACCAGCACCTTTGATCAAATCTTAAGCTTAAAAGCTACTCTTTAATAAAACATATGTAATGTTTGACTCCACAGAGCCTTAGTTCATAAATAGATCAGTTTCTTATTCAGATACTTTTCACTTTAGTTCTTATAAAAAAACAATAGAAATACTTAGAAACTAATAACTTGTGTCTTGCATCTATAACTTGCCTGAGCAGTGATTTGGTCCTTAGAGATACAAATATAATTCATAGTAAGAAATAATGGGTAAAAGTAACTCCAAAAATGCCAAAATAAAGCAATAATAACATGGCACCTTCCTTGGGAACCAAATGTGATATGAATCACTAATTTATTATAACATAAAAATCTTCATGTTCTTGGATATACTAAATTTGGTGCAAAGTTAGTGAAACATAAGGATGCTAGTGATCTACATATGCATACACTTCATAGTTAACAAAGTATATGGATAAACACTCAGACTGTTTAATCTTTTTGTGAAGTTATTTACAATTATGTGTATTATGTTAACATAACATTACTAGGAGAAGCAATTCTAATGTAGAGCATTGTGAAGGTCCTTAATCTTTCAGTTTGCCAATTTGAACCATGAATTTCACACAGAGAGGTGGGAGGATGGATCTGTAAGTAGGTACGTAGAGAGATATAACTCATTTGAGGTTTAATATCTATACAAATCAGTGAGTGGGCCTACAGATGATCAGATTGAAAGGACTTGGAAGTATGCATATAAAGATCTGAAACAGGCAGAGAAGCATGATCAGAAAATACACACAATAAGACATTAAGAATATATTCATGAGGCCAGGCACGGTGGCGCACACCTGTAATCCCAGCACTTTGGGAAGCCAAGGTAGGAGGATCATTTGAGGTCAGGAGTTCAAGAACAGCCTGACCAACATAGTCAACCCAGTTTCTACCAAAAATAGTAAAAATCAGCTGGCCATAGTGGTGAATGCCTGTAATCTCAGTACTCAGGAGGCTGAGGCAGGAGAATCACTTAAACCTGGGAGGCGGAGCCTAGATGGAGCCACTGCACTCCAGCCTGGGCAACAGAGCCAGACTAGGTCTCAAAAACTCATGAATATGCAATACTTTATTTGAAATACTCATCATTTTCCTATATTATTGGACAAAATTGCATTAACATTTTATTTTTTATTTGCTCAGATCACATACATTTTGCCTAATGGATACCTATATTTTCTCTTTATTTCTCCTGGCATTTCTTTTCTACCCCTCTCTCCAAGGTACATTCCAACTCTTGAGCTTCTAAAATTATTATTACTGTGCTATTTTGGTGCATTCTATAGTTCTTATTTATGAGGGTTATTGGATTCCTTCCTAGACTTCGTTAGAACAACTAAAAATCTCGGAAATTCTGACCGTTTACAGGATTTAAAAGTCGACTGTAAAATTATATCAGGCTTAGGTCTCAGGTATTCTCTTTGTAAAATGACTCGGAAAGATCTGATCTTGAAGTATTCTAGCCTCAAAAATTCTTGCTTTGATACCAACTATCTATAAAGTAGAGCTTTTATCTGGTGTAGTTGGTTAATGGAAAAAACAGTTACCCAAATCAGGAATCATGGAAAATGATACTTGCGTCTCTTACCATTTTAACTTAAAACAAGTTAAATATTGCATCATTTGTCTGTCTTTTAATGCAGGTATAAGGCCTTTTCTTGAATTATCTTGCATTTCAATACTAGATTAAAAGTCTCTGAGAGTAGTTCTGATTTTAATTACATACATTGTAAAGTATATCTATCAGCAATACTTTTTCTGTTTCTATAGTCAATTATTGTATTAATATTTGTGGCCTACACTTGACCTTTCTTTAATTTTTCTAAGATATGTGAGTTATTTGCATTTCAGAAAGACTATTAGAATAAAAACTGCAAAAGTGGATAGCAATAACCATACTTACTTACATGTCTCCCTTTTAGAGGGGATAACACCTCAAAAATAAATAGGGGATAATTATGGAAATAAAACTTTCCCAGTGCAAGTGGAGGAAGACTGGAACATTTTTTCACGAGTGAAATTTCTGGAGACTTAGTTAGAACAGTGAAGACATATTTTATCATAGTTTTATCAGATAGAATCATTTTGGGATTTTCAGGTAATATTCCCAAGCTTTCAGAGATGCTGAGAACAGAAGAGGCACTAAAACTATAATTAAGGGGAATATTAATATTTTTCCCTAAAACTAATCAATGGGTTAGAGGAAAAAAAGCTAATAAATACAGGCATTTTAATGTTATTGATTAGTCATTATATCTAGATGAGTTTCTTTGCAATTTTTGACTCTTTTTTGTGCTTAAATTGCTTTGCTTTACTATTTTGCCATTGCCATTACTCTCAGCTTAGATATTTTACCTCATATTAATGTATACTACTATCTGTTAAACAGCAATTCCACAATTAAGCTCAGGTGATCTGAAAAGTAAACTTTTTATTGTGTGTACAGTGAACATGAAAAAGAGGTTCTTTTATTTTTAATTATACTGGTTCGTAGAAGACTAGAAATTAAGTAATATCATATATATTAAGTATTATATATATACTTAAGAATTTTCAAAATTGAGCAAGTTTGGAAGAAAAAAATACGGTTTATTACTTTTCTTGCCCATTCTAATTCTAAATCTAGTATTTTTTCTACTCAAAATGTTTAAATGTAAGTTCCTTGCTAACCAATTCTTTTAATCCCTGGTAGACATAAATGCTTACCTGCCTTTCCTATTTGAAGCTAATGCCTAATATTTCCTAGTGTCTAATGTCAAAAATCAACCAAGTAACTTTCTGTAACTCTTAAGAGGTTTGTCATCAATGTTATAATCACTAGATCTGATTAGGCTACCCAGTAACTGATAATCAGTCCAGAGTCTAGAACAAACCTCTCAGATCACCTTTTTTCTCTGATGTTAAGATACACTTAATACCTAGCTTGTGCTTTTGGGCTGATTGACATGCCCGATTAAATCACATGGCTCTCTTTTCCTTTAAGAAGTGGCAGGATTCCCTCTGTACCCTCATGCATATTCATGCAGGTTGAAAGGAAAGGTCACCAAGTCTTTTCTTATCTGGGTGTATTGTCAGAATATAGAAAAACAGGACTCTGACAGGCAGAGGCCCAAGTTGCTCATTGCATCTAATTAGAGGGTCATCACTCTGGACTTAGAAGCAAAAGACCTAGATTTGTATCCTCTCCTTCTACTACTTAGTAAATAGTAGCTTAAACAAGTCATAGAATTGTACTTTAGTCTTCTCAACTGTAAATTATGGAAAATGTTTCTTAGCTCACTGAATGGTTTGCGAAAATGACATAATGTAAATAAGTGAATTTTATAAACTCTAAAACCCTATTGAGTAAAAATACGAAATGTAATATTTATTTCCTCTTTGGGACAAGTTATAACAATGTCTTTACACTCTTTATCCATGTTTGCCCTTCTCCGCGTTTAGGGTGCATCGTTAAAAGGCGAAAGAGGTATCATGCTTTTTCTGTGAAGGAAAAAAATACCAGAATTTTTAAAAGTATTTTATTTTCTGTTTTAGCTATCGACTTCAATATTATAAAGATTCTAAACAACCCAAGAGCACATGCGTTGCCCATATCCAAGGAGGAATCAGGATTATCAAGACTAGCAACAAAGGTTTGGAGTATAATAATTATGAAAAAATTTCTAATTTGTTTAATTTGCAATTTGTGCTGCACACAGGCAATACTGGTTATTACATTCTTAACATATATTTTAGAAAAGAATTTAATGGTCAAAAGAGATTTGTTTGAAAGTTTAATCTTAATATTAAAAAGTTTTATTTTCTTCTGAAAATATCCCCATCTCTAATGAAAAATATCATAATATTTATCTTTTTTCCTCACAACATGTCTTGTCACTGTTTCTCCTTTGGTTGACATACAAAGGCTCCATCTGGTGTTTGCACATGAATATGATCTCAATAAGCAGCAAAGTTGCAGGGAAATCTTCAAAGGAGTATCAACAATAGTTGACCTGTCCTTACTTCTTAAGCCATGGTCCTAGAATAATTGATCACATGTAGATACTGTTACTCTTGAGTCTTGAGTGCTTAGTTTCTCGACATTCTTGAAGGTGCCTTGCAAGTAGAGATTTCATGGACTCACCACCATGTGTTGCCTTAGCCAAAATTTGATGAGATTATTGACCTGAAATTCTGAATTTGATATCTTAATCTGTTAGACAATTAAGTTTTAAGTTGGTCATAGTTTTTATTGCTAAAATGTTGTCTACATCATCTTATCAAGTCTGATAAGATAATTTATTTAAAATTAAAAATTATGCCTATATAAAAAACACTTTCTGAAAGTCAGTATTTATGTTTTTCCCAGTATTTAATAACCCAAGCTTAATAAAATATCTTCCTACTTTATTCTGACCTTCACGGTGAGGCTAAGGATGGTTTTCAGGCACTTCAGATACTAACTGGTGACGTATAGAAGTCAATTTTGAATCAATAACAATGTCACACCATTTCCTTTGGGGCAATATTGCCAGTTTAGAAATCAGAGATAAGTAATAGAAATTATATATCTGATCTTCACCAAACACCAAAAATGGTCTCTCGAACTTTGTTTGGTAATTAACACATGGGTTTGCAACAGATTAAACAACCTTTTTCAGAGGATGCTGTTAACAGATAGACATTGGAAATACATCTTTAGTAGTAACAGCACATTGCTGCATTTTTTGCCCTTTCCCATTGTACTAATCAGCTTGGACTGCCATAACAAAATACCATGGACTGGGTAGCTTAAACAACAGAAATTCATTTCTCATAGTTCTGGAGGATGGGAAATCCAAGATCAAGGAGCCAGCCAATTTGGTTTTCTGGTGAAGCCTCTCTTTCTGTCTTGCAGACGGCCTCTTCCTTGTTGTGTCCTCATAGGGCAGAGAGAATGAGCTCTGTCTCTTCTTCTTATAAGGACTCCAATCCCATCATTGACAACCTCATCTAAACCTAATTATGACGAGCTCTGAAATAATACTGCTTGAGCAATGGCCAAACTATAAGTATTTCTTCTGGAGGGAAAAGACTCTGAAGGCCACAATAACTGTTTTCAAATATGTAGAGAGCTACTGTAGGAAAGCAGAATTAGAGTTTTTCTGTGTGGCTCCAAAAAAAGTATAACTTTTGCCAATAAATAAGCGAAAGATACAGGGATATAGATTTCAGCTCAACATGAAAAGTTTTCCAGACACCAAAGTTGTCCAAATGCTAAATGGGTGCCTGTGGGTTTCCAGTCCCTGAAAGTAACATTGGGTATGAGCATTGGCAGAACACATATTCAAGCCTCAAAAATCAGTGTTTAGCTTTCTATTCATTGTAGCAATTATCCTTCAATAAATTAACCGAGAAATTAGGCACCCAAATCACCCCTTGGACTTTCTATTTCATCCTTTATGATCATTCTTAAGTTTATGGAGTTGCTTGATTCTTTGATTTTAGGGCTAGGTTGACTTGACAATAAAAGTCTTGCTTCATGGAATCTTAAAGTGCTCTGACAAATTTCTGCTATTATCTTTCGTGGGATGAATGGAAACATTAAGATTTCTGTTCATTGGTTTGGCTATTTGGAGTGTCTCTAGCACGAGGTTTTTGGTCAACTTGCGGCATTTTGCTTTAAAAACCAGAACACCAGGCCAGGTGCGGTGGCTCACGCCTGTAATCCCAGCACTTCAGGAGGCCCAGGCAGGTGGATTGCGAGGTCAGGAGATGGAGACCATCCTGGCTAACACGGTGAAAACCCATCTCTACTAAAAATACAAAAAAAAATTAGCCAGGCATGGTGGCGGGCGTCTGCAGTACTAGCTACTTGGGAGGCTGAGGCAGAAGAATGGCATGAACCCGGGAGGCAGAGCTTGCAGTTAGCCAAGATCGCGCCACTGCACTCCAGCCTGGGTGCCTGGGTGACAGAGCAAGACTCCATCGAAAAAAAAAAAAAAAAAAAAAACCAGATTTGCATTTAATACCTATTTGCCTCTTACCTGGCTGAACTACTCTTAAAAACCATGAATTCTTATAGAGGAAGAAAGGCTGCAAACCAAACTGCGATTTTCTTAATAACTGATAACTGCAGAAAAATAACAGAAATGTCTCTTTCTAGAATTTTAGTAAGATGGAATGTTTATCTTATAGTACCCAAGAAAGAAACAGGAAGGGCATTGCAAAACATCTATCGAGACAGGCAAACTTTTTAAAAATCTAAACTGAGCTTGGGCTAGTTTTGCATACATTTTGAAAATCGAGCTATATATAACCCATTGTGAATTATGGGAGCTTAAAATGAAGGAGTGATTTACATCAGAGAAAACATGTCTGATACTGACATTAACTTTTTCCTGGCAAAGAATTGCTATTGATTATGATAGTCCCATTATTTGAAATGATTCTGTAGCTGCTAGGAATTCTGAAACATATTTTTTGCAAAAACCTATAGAATAAAAAAGTGACCATAAGCAAAAGAAATTCAAGAGAACTGTATGTATCAATAAAAGCAAATGAAAACAAAATTTTATTTCCCCACAGGAAGTGTAATCAATAAAAAAATCTCATAATGGTATTACAAAGATTGAGGAAAACTTAAAATATTAGTAGTTGCCATACTGACATTTCTCCCATAAGAAGGGAATAATAGAATCTTAGAGTAATTATATTTATGGTTGTTGTATTCTTGACACAGGATTTTTGGTCAACAGGTTTTTTTGTTTTTTTTGTTTTTTTTCCCATCAGCACCTTGATGCTATCCTACTGCCTTCTGGTCTGTTTTGTTATGATAAGAAGTTCGTTATTAATCTTATTAAAGTTCCCCTATATATGAATTGCTTTCTCTTGCTGCTTTTGAGATTTTTCTCCTTGTCTTTATTTTTTAAAACTTTGTCTAGGATGTGCTAGGTGTAAATTTATTCTACTTAGAGATTGCTGAACTTCTTGCATGGGTTTTTCATAAATTTTGAAAATTCAGACCATCATTTCTTCAGATATTTTTCCTATGCCTTTTCCTGACTTTGTTCATTTTCTTCATTTTGTTTTTTTTTTTCTGTTCTTAAGACTGAATAATGTCTATTGCCTATATACAAGCCTGATAAATCAAAAGGGTAGAAGAGCCTTACTGCACATACTTATAGACTCTTACTTTGGTAAATTCCTCTAATTAAGAAGATGCTTTCTGGAATTTCCTTTATTTTAATATATCAAATTGTAACTTCATGCTAAATATGAAGTTATATTTTATTCACACTTTTTTAGAAACATAAAAGTAATCATCATCTTGATTCTTTTCTTCCTCTTACAGTCGCACTATAGCAGTACTGGTCCAGAGTTTAATCGTGTTCTCTTCAATTGTGGAGGTCAGAGTCCATTGATTTTATATTATCTTAAGATGCATGAGCTGGCTGGTATTTCCAAAGCACCTAAGAAAACCGAGATTAAACTCACTAAGATATTCCAGGAACCATATCCTTTTTAAAGCTTTGCTTTAATATGATGTTTCAAAAATAATATTCAAAACGTTTCACTGAATGTCTCAACTGAGAAAAAAAATTGAATGCATGTTTTATCAATGCTTCTCTTTAGTATTAATATTAACTTATGCTTAAAACTTTTGGCTAAACTATCTTCTTTTTTAGATCTAATGCTATGATTTTGCATGTAAGGAAAATAAAACAAACATTAACCTAAAGAACTTTTAAAACTGGTATACTTGGTTCTCTGATAAAAGGCTATATTTGCAACTTTACTGTTCAGTGACTGGTTTCAAACATTTTTCAGAATTATGAGGCATGGGCTTCTAGCCTTCTCCAGAGAGAGTTTTAGGCATGTTTTAGCTGTGGAATTCTTTGCTCCACTGAAAATTTATCAGAACAATTTTTACACATAAAAAAATTTATTTTTATGTGTAAAATAAAAAATAAGTAAAAATCGGAGCTCTTTGGTTGAAGCAGGGGTAGGGCCCAGAGTTCTGTTTTTTACAGTCCTGTCTATCTTCAGTATAACTTTTCTTGGCCCAGTCCTCATTAAGGACTCAGGTGAACCCCAAAGGAATTAGAACACTAGCCACGAAATTGGAGTGTGGGCTGCTGTGGCGGCCCCTGCAGCAGCGGCGATCCCAACCTAGCCCGTCCGCCCGCGCCTGTCCGGTCCGGTCCAGTCCGGCCACGGAGGCAGCGCAGTGGCGGGACTCCGAGCCTATCCCGCCTAGTGAGCCGCGCCGCGCCACCCCACCCGGCACCCACCAGTCCGATGGGGCCGCAGCGGCGGCTGTCCCCTGCTGAGGCCGCCCTGCTCTGGGGCTTCCTGCTCCCCCTGCCAGCCGCTCAGGAAGCAGTCTTGCATGCGTCTGGAAATGGCACATCCAAGGACTACTGCATGCTTTATAACCCCCATTGGTCAGCTCTTCCAAATACCCTAGAAAATGCAACTTACATTAGGTTGATGAATCTGACTTCCACACCACTATGCAACCTTTCTGATGTTCCTCTTATTGGCGTAAATTAGAACAAAGCAGTTGTGGTGCAATGGGGAAGCTGACGTTTTCTTGAAAACACTGGAATTGAACAGAAAAGAGGTGCTGAAGCAATGTTAGTTGTCAATAACAGTATCCTATTTCCTACCTCAGGTAACAGATCTGAATTTCCTGATGTGAAAATACTGATTGCATTTATAAGCCACAAAGACTTTAAAGATATGAAGCAGACTCTAGGAAATAACATTACTGTGAAAAATGTATTCTCCATCGTGGCCTAACTTTGATTATACTATGGTGGTTATTTTTGTAATTGTTGTGTTCACTGTGGCATTAGGTGGGTACTGGAGTGGACTAGTTGAATTGGAAACTTGAAAGCAGTGACAACTGAAGATAGAGAAATGAGGAAAAAAAAGGAAGAATATCTAACTTTTATCCTCTTACAGTTCTAATATTTGTGGTCATCTGCTGTGTTATGATGGTCTTTATTTCTTCTACAAATGGTTAGTTTATGTTATGATAGCAATTTTCTGCATAGCATCAGCAATGAGTCTGTACAACTCTCTTGCAGCACTAATTCATAAGACACCATATGGACAATGCACGATTGTGTGTTGTGGCAAAAGCATGGACATGAGACTTATTTTTCTCTCTGGACTATGAATAGCAATAGTTATTGTTTGGGCTGTGTTTTGAAATGAAGACAGGTGGGCTTGGATTTTACAAGATATCTTGGGGATTGCTTTCTGTCTGAATTTAATTAAAACACTGAAGTTGCCCAGCTTCAAGTCATTTGTGATACTTCTAGGCCTTCTCCTCCTCTATGATGTATTTTTTGTTTTCATAACACCATTCATCACAAAGAATGGTGAGAGTAGCATGGTTGAACTTGCAGCTGGAATTTTTGGAAATACTGAAACATTGCCAGTAGTCATCAGAGTACCAAAGTTGATCTGTTTCTCAGTAATGAGTGTGTGCATCATGCCTGTTTCAATATTGGGTTTTGGAGACAGTAGAGGCCTGTTGATTGCCTACTGCAGAGGAGTTGATGTTCACACTGGTTCTTCTTACACAGACTATGTTTCCTCTGTGGCAGCCTATGCTATTGGCATGATACTTACATTTGTTGTTCTGGTGCTGATGAAAAAGGGGCAACCTGCTCTCCTCTATTTAGTACCTTGCACGCTTACTACTGCCTCAGTTGTTGCCTGGAAACGTAAAGAAATGAAAAAGTTCTGGAAAGGTAACAGCTATCTGATGATGGACCATCTGGATTATGCAACAAATGATGTCTGGTGAACAGATTGTCCTGCGATAATATTACGTGGAACTGCTATAATGTGTTAGTGATTTTCTACAAATAGACTTTGACTTTTTAAATTGATTTTTGAATTGACAATCTGAAAGTCTTCAATGATATGTTTGCAAATACATATTTTTATGAGCTGGTACTGACAGTTACATCATGTTAAAGTTGTGCCTTCAAATTAAATAAAAGGACATGGTATGTGTAGTTTCCAAGATGTTTTACATACAGTATATTTTTCTAAAAAGAAAAACAAACAAACAAACAAACAAAAACATGCTTTGACCCACCCCTATACTTTTTTACTGAAATGTTTCTTCCAACTGTAATGGTAGATAAAAGTATTACTATCAAAGTGAGTTTCTGAATGGGTTTTACTGTAAAGAATTATGCAAACTTTATCTGCTTTATAGACATAACTGTTTAAGACCACGCAAGAAGGCGGTTCAACAGTGAAAATTTGGACCTTATATCACTGCAGAGGTTAGAAATGTATAGTTTTGGAATAAATATAAGTGCATATTTTTGTAGTATGTTTTTTTAAAACTCCCTTCATAAACTTGAGAACTGAAATTACTTCAGACTGCATGTGTATTATATTAAGAACATTTTTTCAGGTGTACAGAAACATAATATGTAGAACTAGTCACTAAAAGGAGACAGAAACTGAAATCTAGTGGTCTGCTGGCTGTTTTTTTGAAAATGTAGCTTAAATTTCAGTATTAACATTCAGTTTCACTTTGGTATTTCTGATCTTTGAAATTTGGTTCTGTTGATGTTAAGCTTTGATTTTTCAAAATTATTTTTCTTAAGAAATTATGTATTAATACATATGACTTATTGTTGAGTACAACATTCCTAATAGTATCCCACATTCCCCCACCCCCACCCTTTATCTTTTTTTGCTTCCTGATTCCCACCCCTTACCCCATAGGTAGTGGCTGTGGCTGTTAATCTTGGTGGAGGATGTACAAAGTGTGGTTCAGAGAAAAGAATTGGCAACAACAGCAAGAGACTTGGTGTTAGTCTCGGTTTAATTACAATACAAGGAAGAGCTGAGTAATTTGCCACAGCTCAAGACACTTGTATCTCAGCCTTCTCATCTGCAAAATTAAGTAGGTTAGACCAGCTAATCACTCTGGTACCTTCCAACTTGAAAAATTTTTTCTCTTCGTTCTTTGGTAAATTTCAGATGTGGCTTGAACATTCTCCTGGGAGTCAGAGGTCAAATTATCTTTCCATTTTCTTTTATTTTATCTAAGAAGTTCCCAAATGACAAGTAATAACAAAGGCAGCAGGATTTTTCATTTCTCTGTAAATAATGTATAAAATATGTGAATAGATCTATATCTTTCATCTAAAGCCAGTTCAACTTATTAAAAAAATAAACTTAATCCTTTTAAAATGGATCAGACCTTTGATATTTGAACTAAATTTTGTATTAGAGACGTTTTTTAATACTTTTTCTTTTTTTTATTATTCTTGTACTTTAAGTTCTAGGGTACATGTGCACAACGTACAGGTTTGTTACATACGTATACATGTGCCATGTTGGTGTGCTGCACTCATTAACTCGTCACTTACAATAGGTACATCTCCTAATGCTATCCCTCCCTTCTATCCCTTCCCACAATAGGACCCGGTGTGTGATGTTCCCCTTCCTGTGTCCAAGTGATCTCATTGTTTATTTCCCACTTATGAGTGAGAACATGCGGTATTTAGCTTTCTGTTCTTGCGATAGTTTGCTGAGAATGATGGTTTCCCCCAGCTGCATCCATGTCCCCACAAAGGACACGAACTCATCCTTTTTTTATGGCTGCATAGTATTCCATGGTGTATATGTGCCACATTTTCTTAATCCAGTCTGTCACTAATGGACATTTGGATTGATTCCAAGTCTTTGCTATTGTGAATAGTGCTGCAATAAACATACATGTGCATGTGTCTTTATAGCAGCATGATTTATAATCCTTTGGGTATATCCCCAGTAATGGGATGGCTGGGTCAAATGGTATTTCTAGTTCTAGATCCTTGAGGAATTGCCACACTGTTTTCCACAATGGTTGAACTAGTTTACGGTCCTACCAACAGTGTAAAAGTGTTCCTATTTGTCCACATCCTCTCCAGCACCTGTTGTTTCCTGATTTTTTAATGATTGCCATTCTAACTGGTGTGAGATGGTATCTGATTGTGGTTTTGACTTGCATTTCTCTGATGGCCAGTGATGATGAGCATTTTTTCATGTGCCTGTTGGCTGTATGAATGTCTTCTTTTGAGAAGTGTCTGTTCATATCCTTTGCCTACTTTTTGGTGGGGTTGTTTGTTTTTTTCTTGTAAATTTGATTGAGTTCTTTGTAGGTTCTGGATATTAGCCCTTTGTCAGATGAGTAGATTGCAAAAATTTTCTCCCATTCTGTAGGTTGCCTGTTCACTCTGATGGTAGTTTCTTTTGCTGTGCAGAAGCTCTTTAGTTTAATTAGACCCCATTTGTCAATTTTGGCTTTTGTTGCCGTTGCTTTTGGTGTTTTAGACATGAAGTCCTTGCCCATGCTTATGTCCTGAATGGTATTACCTAGGTTTTCTTCTAGGGTTTTTATGGTTTTAGGTCTAACATTTAAGTCTCTAATCCATCTTGAATTAATTTTCATATAAGGAGTAAGGAAAGGATACAGTATCAGCTTTCTACTTATTGTATTAGAGACTTTTAAACAATTGTTCGCTTTTGCTGAATAAATTACAAACAGAGAAGCTCCACTGACCATCAGTCCCTCTGCTTAATGAGGTCAGGGGTCCTTTTGTTTATGGCAAATGACTTATCTGACATTAATTTTGACTTAATTTTGACTTATCTGACTTAATTTTGCCTTCATTGTATCAAGTTTGAATTTTTTCCAAGAAATCTGATTTATTTGGCAGACTCTGAGAGAGAGAACACATTAAGTGCCATTTTAAAACTCTAACTATATTTTCATTTATAATATTAATAAGGTATTTGCCAAAATACAGTTTTTTTTATCTGTAGCTTCATCGCAGCTTTATGATATTTAAAAGCCTCAATCACATTTTATAAAGAATGTTAAATAAAATGATTGGGTTTTTTTTTTTTTTTACTACATTGAAATAAGATAATTTGTCAAAATATTTGGTTTCACATGACTGGAGTAGTAATTAATATTTTAACTTCATTATTTAGATTTCGTTCCTCAATAGCATAGTTATGGTACATCCAGAAATCTGAAGTCTGAGTTATTTGATACAAATTCTACTTTATCCAACCATTAGTTATTACGGAGGTAAAATCTTGTTCTAATTTGCTATTAAAATCTTATTGGTTAAATAGAAATAAGAAAAAGTGTAATTACTCAAGTTTCTTTATCCTCAATGTCAACTTTATATTGTAATTAAATGTATAGCAACCAAGCTGACAATAGTGATTAAAAAATTAAAGTACAGAAATATTTTATTTGGGGAGTCAAAATGAACAAAGGATAGGGGAGATGAAAATTTGATTTAAAAAGCTGTAATCTCTTCCTCTCTTGCTCTCTTACCACCAGTAACTTTAAGGGTAAGAGAAGCTGTTTTTTCCCCTACACATGTCTTTAAAATAATGATACACTGTATTTATTAATTTTCAATGCAAAAAAATGTTCTTAGTTGGAAAGTCCCTATGAACAGTTTTGTGGCTTATCAACAGAAATCACAATCTCAAATTGTAATGTAGATTACTTTTACCTCAGTTTAGTTCAGCAAAAATAAATGTGAGGTTTGCTCGGAAAAGCCTTGATAGTCTAATACATTATAATTATATTTTCCTCTAGCTTGTAAATGTTTTTTAGATTAGCAATTCCTTGTTATTAGAGTCTGCAATTTATGTCTCTTTTAAAGAAAGAGAATTTTAACTCATCTGCTATTGTCATTCATATATTTTACTTACATGTCCAAAGAGATTTTAGTGAATTGATAAATTTATAGTAAATACAAATGAGCTTTCCAGTTTTCCTTGCTCTTTCAATTTATGCTTTAGTATAAGCAAAAATTATTATTTTTACGTTTTTAAAAATTTTCGTGGATACATAGTAGGTGTATGTATTTATGGGGTGCATGAGATGTTTTGATACAGGCATGCAATGTCAAATAAGCACATCGTGGAGAATGGGATATCCATTCCCTCAAGCATTTATCCTTAGAGTTACAGACATATTTTACATTTGACTAAAAAATATTTGAACTAATTTATTTAAGCTTGAGCTCTAAAATTTCAGCCTGATCTTAACCAATAA
>NW_012121598.1:4486864-4509254 GCF_000951035.1 Colobus angolensis palliatus | reverse complement strand
TATATATAAATAACTGTATACATTTCCTGGAAGAAAGGTACCCTATTAATTCAAAAGATCTGAATCAAATTACTCAACCTTTTGGAATTTGATCCTCTACTGTAATACTCATATGTGAGATTACTGAATTTTCAGAGTAAAAAAATTATTAACAGAGTAATATATAGGCCATATTATAGTGAAGATCATAAGTATAAATATTTCCTTGTTTAATGTTTCAAAAGTTAGGACAGTCTTTGTATATAAATATGTTCATTGGAAGAAAAGTTATTTTTAAAACTAAATTTTTATATTAGTCCTCCATTACTGGCAATTAAGGGGCAACTAAAAAAATGTAGAATATTTAATGTCATCATGTGGTTCTTTGATTAGGCATAAAAAGTATTGCAAACAGCTTTTCTGTTCCTTTGGAATGTGAATCTTTTTAATATCTAATGTTAACCTGCAACATTTTCTAGTAGGACAAGTCAATATATTAAGTAATTTTTGCCTGTTTTATACCTTCTGTTGTATTTTGTTCAAATGAAAACATTTTTGAAAACACATGATTGAATTTTTACTTCTCAGATAACTGGCTTGGGTGTGGAATTTCTTAACACTTTGATATGTAAGTTAGTGTAAATTAATACTTTTATAAAAATATTAGGCTTTATATTTTTATGGAATATGTTTTAAAATTTGAAATTTTTGAAGCATTAATTCAGCAGTACTTTAAACTATCATTACATGCCAATACTGACATGAAAAAAGAATTATGTATAAATTTACTATAGTATTCAACAAATTCTATTTTAAAATAAAAAATGGAGTGTATATAGCTCTGGGTATAAAAAACTTAAAATTCTTATTTATATCTGTTTATATCTTCAAAAATGAAACACAAGTTGTATCTTACAAATATTTAGTAAGCAGTTTCCCTCACTCAGCTGATATTTTATTCTGCACTCTCCTATGTTGAGCAGTAACGATGACATCTTTTACTTGCGTTGTTTTCTGACTATCATAACATAGTGCTGTTTTCTTTGGGTAGTTAAGCAGATTTATGGATTATATCATCTAGTTCTAACCAAACTAACACTCACTAATGAGCCAATAGCTTTAAAAGACTCCTGAAAAGAAACAGTGTCTTGATGATAATATTTAATAATACAAGAATACATTTTTAAAAACAAGAAAATGGCAGAATAATATTTCTTCTACTCCCTGAAGGAGATCTTTATCAGCCATGCTATGAGATAAAATCAGTGATGACCTAATCAGTTCTGCCAAGATGTAGGTCAAAAAAATAAAAATAAAAATATTCAGAAAGACTTTTCAAAATATGTGTATACATTATTATTATAAGCAATGAATCTAATCCTAAGTGTATTTTTTATTTTTCAATGTTCAGTGATAGTATAAATGCTGGTTTAATTACCAAAGCATTTAAAAACAAACTGTCCAGAACATCAATACAAATCTCTATGATTTCAGGACAAAAGGGTTTGAGGTACCATTAATAAGTGAAATAAGTTGAATTTTGCTTTTAAAATATTTTTCTTGTCTCACTCTTTTCTATTTATAGCTTGCTTATCTTTTATAATGTACATAATATATTAATACAGATTGATGTGAATTTAATTTATACATTTAAATTTATACCTACATGGGAGTATACTCACATATCTTTAACTCATAGGATACATGATCAAGAGGGTGTAGAGATCACTGTTCTAGCTAATTCTCAGGACCCTTCGCAGGACATTTCTCCCATATTTCAGTCAAGACAACTTCCTGAAGTTGTCTTGAGCTTCATTGAGCTTCATCATTCCTGAGCTTCACTGACCACAAGCACATGGAAATAACATGGACAGCCCTGGAACACAAGGAGAGAGGCAAACTACAGGGTTAAATCAGACTACAGGGCAGGTTCTCAGATTTGTGACTTGAGTAGTGATGGAAGAATTCTCATCAAGGTTGAATTATGTCCAAAGCAAAATTTTTTAAATGTTTGGAAATGAAAGTTGAAAGGTATCTAAAACCTTTCACAATAGATTACTTTTATTTTTAACTACTTTTTATTGTGATTAGGCTTTGATTGTGTTTGATTTTTGATGGGCATGAATTTGTTCAACAGCTATACAAGGATTCATCCACCAGTTAACTGAGAATGTGGGAAGAGTGTGAGTATGTGTGGGGCGGGGAAGGGAGGAAGTGGAGACCTAAAGTAAGTAACTTAGCGGAGGATTGGATCCCATTCAAATTTGAAAGAAATCACCCTTTAGAAAGTAAAGCGTCTTTCTGAGCTTATAAAGTATAATGGCCACTGATAAGTATAAATGTTTCTAGACTTAATGAGCAACATGATAATGATAATGATGCCTCACTTACATCATCAGTAGGAGTTTTTCAAAAAATGAATCAGATTCCCCCTATATATTATTGTTGGAAATGACAAGAATCCTGTGACAAATGGGCAGAGCAGGCACCCATCACAGTCACTCTACAGATAAGAAAACCAGAGCACAGAGGTTAGGTGGCTTGCTCAGGTGATTCATGCAGCAGTGCCATCTAATTCCTGACCCGTGGGTGCTTTCCTGACATCACGATCCAGGCTAGAATTCTCCCTGAGCGTGATATCAGTGGCTGCTGGTGGAGCCAAAAAATATTTTATCCAAGATACTGATAAGCGATTTCCAAAATTTATGTAGATTTCCTATAATTACCTGTGGAGATTTTGATCATTGAATTTATCTCTATCTCACTCAAATTTTACATTGATGCTATTCAGCATATATAACATTCTTATTAGTTTTCTCTGAACTCACTACAATTGTATGGTTTTCCTGAAGTGGAGACTCCAGACAACATGTTACAGCAAGTGTACCTACACAGAGTGAGAAAATGAGAGAAAGCAGAGATGTAGATGGAGAAAACTCATAACAAAAAAAGATAGAATAATCCATCATATTTGAGGTAGGCAGACTCTAAGATGGTACTCAATCAATGATCCCCACCTTCTGATATTCATGCATTTATGTAATTCCTTCCATCTGAGTGAGAGTTGAATCTATGACTTGCTTCTAACAAAGAGATTATAATAAACATAATGGGAAGTCTCTTCTGAGATTCGGTTACCAAAAGACTGATATCACTACTGCTTACTCTTCCTTGCTCACTCTCTGAGAGCTCTCTGGGAGAAGCCAGCAGCCATGTTGTGAGCTGAAGGAAGCCCACATGGTAAGGAAGTAAGGATGGCCTTCAGTCAACAGCCAGTGAGAGACTGAGGCCCTTAGTCTAACAATGCATGACAAAAAACATCTTGCCAGTAACTGTGTGAGTGAACTTGGAAGCAGATCTTCCCTCAGTTGAGCCTTGAGATGACTGCATCCCCTGCCCACAACTTGATTGCAACCTGTAAGAGACCCTGAGCCAGAAGCATCCAGCTAAGCCAGGCCCAGATTCCTGGTCTATAAAAGTAATAATAAGTGTTTGCTGTTGAAAACTGCTAAATGTGGGGGTAATTTGTTATACATGAATAGAAAACTAATACATTGTATGAACAAACTCTGACTTAGATAACTGTCATTAAGATTTCTATAGCCTCAATTACTTAATCACATTCTAGCGTAACCATTTGTCTGCTTGTTTTTCTCACCCCATAGAAAACAAAGACTAATTTGTATCCCTGACACCTGAGAAAAGTATCTAGTACACAATAAGTATTAAATAAATGTATGATGTATAGGGTTGCATGACTTTATATAAAGATAAGATCAAATTTTGTATTTTTCAATGAAACATGACACATAGCTAAAATGAAGAAAACTAGAGGACAGAGATAGAGATAATCTTTGAAGTTATTATTATCAAACTGATGTTTAAAAAAAAATCAAATAATTGCGTACCAGACACTGTTCTAAGTACATTTACTAATCCATTTAATTCTCATTTAAACTTCTGAGATAGACACTATTTTTGTCTCTATTTTACTGATAAGGAAACTAAGCACAGAAATTTAGGTAACTTGCCTGAAGATACTAGAATAAATGACAGCACTTGGAATCTCTCATTGGCAGACTAGTTTCAGATCTGATGCACTAACAACCTCTGGTACTTAATTGTTTACCATAGAGCAGAGGTCCCCAACCCCTGATACTGGTTCGTGGCCTGTTAGGAACCAGGCTGCACAGCAGGAAGTGAGTGGCAGGTGAGCAAGCGAAGCTTCACCTGTATTTACAGTCACCCTCCATTGCTTGCATTACCTCCTGAGCTCTGCGTCTTGTCAGAGCATTGGCAGTGTTTGATTTTCATAGGAGCACAAACCCTACTGTGAACTGCACATGCAAAGGATCTAGGGTTGCATACTCCTTTTGAGAATCTAATGCTGGATGATCTATCACTGTCTCCCGTCACTCCCAGATATGACCATCTAGTGCAGGAAAACAAGCTCAGGGCTCTCACTGATTCTACATTATGATGAGGTGTATAATAGTTTCATTATATATTACAATGTAATAATAGAAATAAAGTGCACAATAAATGTAATGTGCTTGAATCATTCTGAAACCATCCCCCTCACACCTGGTACCCTGAAAAATTGTCTTCCATGAAACTGGTCCCTGGTGCCCAAAAGG
Source organism: Colobus angolensis palliatus (assembly GCF_000951035.1). NCBI lineage: Eukaryota > Metazoa > Chordata > Mammalia > Primates > Cercopithecidae > Colobus > Colobus angolensis. The sequence continues at coordinate 4,504,638 of NW_012121598.1, read as the reverse complement.
TTGGGGGCCGCTACCATAAGGGACTTTAGCTCCAGAAAATAAAGGCATATTATTGGCTTTTAAAGATAATCACAATTATGGCTTGGGGGAAGGGTGATAAGAGTCAGAGAAGTCAACAGAAGACAAAAAAGAAGGGATGCCAGCATAGTCCCTCATATGTAAGGATACACAGTTAGCTGAAATTTCTACCATTGTTGCTGTGTTAAATCACTTTAGCACTTTTCCCTCCAGACCTTTAAGGTTACATTACCAGGCAAATTCTATTTTAGAATCTTTCTATTTTAACAAGATATTTTTAAACTTACTTAAACAAACTCAAACACAAAACAATATCATATTTGATCATAACAAAGTCTTTAAATTAGAATCTGTGGAACAGACATATTTAAGAATAAATTTAACCAATCCCAAATCTAGCAGAAGATAAGAAATAACCAAAACCAGAGCCGAACTGAAGGAAACTGAGATGTGAGAAATAATACCAAAGATCATGAGTCTAGGATTTTGTTTTTTGAAAGAATAATACAGATAGACTGCTAGCTATACTAATAAAGAAAAAATAGTAGATCCAAATAAACATAATCAGAAATGACAAAGAAGACATTACTACCAACCCCACAGAAATATCAAACAACCTCAAAGACTACTGCAAACATCTCTCTGCACACAAGCTAGAAACCAACAAGAAATGGATAAATTCCTGGAAGATACAACCTACTAAGACTGAATTAGGAATAAACTGAATCCCTGAACAGACCAATAACAAGTTCTGAAATTGTATCAGTAATAAAAAGCCTACCAACCAGAAAAAGCCCAGGACCAGATGGATTCACAGCTGAATTCCACCAGATGTATAAAGAAGAGCTGGTACCATTCCTACTGAAACTATTCCAAAACATTTAAGAGGAGGGACTCTTTTCTAACTCATTCTGAGGCCAGCATCATCCTAATGTCAAAACCTGGCACAGACACAATAAAAAAAGAAAACATCTGGCCAATATGCTTGATGGACATAGATGCAAAAATTCTCAACAAAACACTAGCAAACTGAATCCAGCAGCATGTCAAAAAGCGAATCCACCATGACAAAGTAGGCTTTATCTCTTGGACACAAGGTTCATGCAACATGTGGAAATCAATAAATGTAATTCATCACATGAAACAAAATTAAAAACAAGCCCAAAAGATTATCTCAGTACATGCAAAAAAGGCTTTTGATACAATTCAACATCCCTTCATGATAAAAACCCTCATCAAACTAGACATTGAAGGAACATACTTCAAAATAATAAGAGCCATCTATGACAAACCCACAGCAAACAGCATACTGAATGGACAAAAGCTGGAAGCATTCACCTTGAAAACCAGAACAAGACAAGGATACTCACTCTCAACACTCCTATTGAACATAGTATTGGAAGTCCTGGCCAGAGCAATCAGACAAGAGAAAGAAGTAAAAGGCATTCAAATAAGAAGAGAGGAAGTGAAACTATCCCTGTTTATAGACAATATGATTCTACATGTAGAAAAACCAATAGTCTCTGCCCAAAAGCTCCTTAAGCCGATAAACAACTTCAGCAAAGTTTCAGGATACAAAATCAATGTACAAAAATCAATAGCATCCCCACATACCAACAACATCCAAGCTGAGAATCAAATCAAGTCTGCATTCCCAATGACAATAGCCACAAAAAGAACAAAATACCTAGGAATACATCTAACCATGTAAGCAAAAGATCTCTACAATAATAATTACAAAACACTGCTCAAAGAAATCAGAGATGCCACAAACAAATGGAAAAAAATTCAATGATTGTGAATAGGAAGAATCAATACCGTTTAAATGGCCATACTGCCCAAAGCAATTTACAGATTCAGTGCTATTCCTATCAAACTACCAATGACATTCTTCACATAATTAGGAAAAACTATATTAAAATTTATGTTGAACCAAAAAAAAGAGCTTGAATAGCCAAGACAATCTTAAGCAAAAAGGACAAAGCTGGAGGAATCATGTTACCCAAATTCAAACTCCACTACAAGGCTACAATAACCAAAACAGCATGGCACTGATATGAAAGCAGACACAAAGACTTATGGAACAGAAGAGAGAGCTCAGAAATAATGCTGCACCCTACAACCATCTGACCTTCGACAAAGTTGACAAAACAAGTAATGGGGAAAGGACTCCCTATTCAATAAATGATGCTGAGAAACTGGCTATCTATATGCAGAAGATTGAAACTGGACCCCTTCCATACACCACATACAAAAATCAACTTAAGATAGATTAAAGACTTAAATGTAAAACCTAAACCTATAAAAAAAACTCTGGAAGATAACCTAGGACATTCTGAACATGGGAAATGGCAAAGATTTCACGATAAAGATGCCAAAAGCAACTGCAAGAAAAACAAAAATTGACAGATGAAATCTAATTAAAGACCTTCTGCACAGCAAAAGGTTTACTCTGTAAACAGACAACCTACAGAATGGGTAGAAATATTTGCAAACTATGCATGTGACAAAGATCCAGTGTTCAGAATCTGTAAGTGTATTAGTCTGTTCTCGTGCTGCTATAAAGAACTACCTGAAACTGGGTAATTTATGAAGAAAAGAGGTTTAACTGACTCACAGTTCTGCAGGTTTGACAGGAAGCATGACTGGGGAGCCTCAGGAAACTTACAATCATGGACAAGGTGAAGGGGAAGCAAGAACCTTCTTCACATGGTGGTAGGAGAGTGAAGGGGGAAGTGCTATACACTTTTAAACCAGCGTATCTCATGAGAACTTTCACTATCATGAGAACAGCAGGAGGGAAATCCACTCCCATGATCCAATCACCTCCCACCAGAACCCTCCCCCAACACATGGGGATTACGATTCAACATGAGATTTGGGTGGGGACACAGAACCAAACTATGTCAATAAGGAACCTAAATCAACAAGCACAAAACAAACAACCCTATTAAGAAGTGGGCAAAAGACATGAATGAACACATTTCAAAAGAAGACATAAACGTAACCCACAAGCATATGAAAACATGCTCAACATCACTAATAATTAGAGAAATGCAAATCAAAGCCACGATGAGGTACCATCTCAGACCAGTTAGAATGGTTACTAAAGAAAAGTCAGAAAACAACAGATCCTGGAGAGGTTGTAGAGAAAAGGAATGCTTATACACTGCTGGTGGGAATGTAAATTAGTTCAACCATTGTGGAAAGCAGTTTGGCAATTTCTCAAAGAACTCAAAACAGAATTACCATTCAACTCAGCAATACTGTTGTGGAGTACATACCCAAAGGAATATAAAGCATTCTACCAGGAAGATACATTCACGCATATGCTCCTTGCAACACTATTCACAATAGCAAAGACAAGGAATCAACCTAGATGCCCATCAACAGGAATAGGTAAAGAAAACGCAGTACATATACTGTGCAGCTATAAACTAACAAGATCATGTCCTTTGCAGCAATATGGATGGAGCTGGAGGCCATTAACCTAAGTGAACTAATGCAGGAATAGAAAACCAAAACCACATGTTCTCACTAATAAGTGGGAGCTAAACATTGAGTACATGTGGACACAAAGAAGGGAACAACAGACACCAGGACCTACGTGAGGGTGGAGGAAAGGAGGAGGGTGAGGATCAAAATGCCTACTGAATATTATGCTTCTTACCCCGGTGGTGAAATAATCTATACACCAAATCCTTGTAACATCAATTTACCTAGGTAACAAACCTGCACATGTACCCCTGAACCTAAAATAAAAGTTAAAAAAATAATTTTACATCATAGGCAATATTTTTTACTTTAAGTTTTTAAATTAATTTTTTAATTAACAAATTACAATTGTATATATTTGTGGGGTAAAAAGTGATGTTATGATATATGTATACATTGTGGAATGACTGAATCAAGCTAATTAACATATTCATCACCTTAAATACTTATCATTTATCCCTCCTAACTAAAATTTTGTCCTCTTTAACCAAAACCTCCACATTCTGCAACCCCACAGGTAATATTTCTATTGATAAGGAGTGATTTGCCTAAATCACAGGAGGGAGGATGACATTATTGTCAATGTGTAAGGATTCACATGTAAACATTGAGTAGATTGGAGGTATGTATGGAGAGGACTGGAGGGAGTCAATGAAATTTCACATCACAGGACTGCTTATGTCTTCTGACATGATTTTAAATGTATATTTATAAAGTAATAAACTTGATTACTAGTTAATGTACACTAATTCACTAGCAGAACATTTAAATATAATTTTTGAATGATCTTTTGAGTTTTATTAAAAACTCGATTACTTAATATTTGAATTATGAGTAAAACAGAAGAAAAACTTTGATGTCTAGCTAGGATTTAGAGCTGAATGCATGGTGTATCTTTAAACTGCTGAATATTGGATAAAATATATTTAGAGCTCCTAATTCTCCCTTCATACTTTGTCTATATTTTTATAAGCCACCTCAAGCCCTTTAGGTGTTGAGATTAAGCTAACCAAAGAATATCCAAAATTTTAATAATTTTTTAAACATGCGAAATGAAAATTATTTTAAAAATTGAAAACTCAGAGCCAAAATGTTGGTGTAGTCTGCATGGGTCTTGTTAAAAATAAAAGTGTATAAGCCATATCTGTATTTCTAACATGAGTTTTAAACATTCACATTTTGTTGCAGTTTAGAAAAATCTGAACTCAATGTAGTGTCATAATAAGTACATTGTTACTATAAACACTATCTATCACAGGTGCATACACAGACTTTTTAAACATGTAAATAGTGTCCAGGAATGACTTGTTTAAACTCAACAATTGAAAATAATGTGGGATATATCAGCACTTATCCTAGCATAAAAATAAAAGCTATGCAAAGAAATAATCTGTTGTGAATTATCTGTGATGTGGGAGAAGAAAATTGTCAACAGTGAAAAAAAGAACTCTGAGACTCCAGAAGTGTCACCAGCTTTGTATTCTTTTTACCATTATTTATATAATGATTTCCAATAATCTTCATCACATGAACACACATATTTTTCCCATTAACCAGTATGTGAATAACAACTTGTAAGTTATTATCAAAGTGACTATCAATTGTATTTTTCATTTCAAGTCAATGACTACTTAATTAATATATGGTAAGAACCTGGTAATGCAATCACATTTTTAAAAGGATAAATTAGCTGAAATACAAATATCTGAAAAAACCGTCAAATCCAGAACCCTCCCATCTAGTTATTTTTCCAATATATACAAGGTAAAATATCTTTTTTCCCTCAGTCCTTCTAAAATACTCTGGGTGAAGTGAATAGGAAAGCCTATACTGCAAGAAAGTTTGTTCCATTATTTATGAGATTTTACAAAAGAAAAAACCCTTATTTTCCATTTTCCTTCAACTTCAAAAATTGGGTGTCAATGTCATAAAATTATCCGTTAATGAGATTTTTCAGATAATAGAAAGCACATGTTAACTTGATGAAAAATGAGATCTTTAAAAAATACATTTTTGTTCAAAACATACAGGCCTAAAAATCCTGTGGCAACACAGAGATAAAAGACTTTCTCTGCCAAAATATGATGGAGAATTGATACTTCCTCTCATTGTCTGAAAAGAGGAAAAATGGAGACACAGTGTGATCCCAAACAGAAAGGAAGAAGGAAGATGAGGATCAGAGAGGAAACATAAAACCTCTGAGGACTCTTCAGCAGTATAGGAAAAAAATGTACTCTAATTTGAGCCCAAATTTGAACCTCTTCTCCATTCATATTAAGCAGATGAATTGGACTAAATAAATGTCAAGTCCCTATGATTTTGTTGGAGGAATTTGACTTTCCACACTATCAGTGGCTGAATTGGCAACTATTTCCATTTTTCCCTGAAATGATGACGTTCTCATTTCGTCAACTCACCATAGAACCAAGTTCTTCTGAAGCTGCACTAAGAAAAAGAATGCTTAGATACTGTTTTTGCCATTGTCTGCTGTTGACTCCCCTAAAAGACTACCAGAATAACTTGTTGACCAAGCAAAGCTAAGTTGAATACACTGATTGCAGTAAGACAGAACACCAATATAACAGAGCTTTAGGAATGTCTCAAAACCGAGAAATTCCAGGAGGATATTTATGGGGTTTTAAGACCTGAGGTAGGTGATTTTGAGGCAGGCTTTGCAAGATAGGGAATGGCACTTGGGATTCGGTAGAGGTTATGATATAATTTTGGATTGGAGGGACCAGTGGAGCAAAGGTCTTCAAGTGAACTGTGATGAGCAAGCTATTTTAGTTTGTTCACAGTCTTATCTTCAGGGAAAAGGATGTTCTGGAGCAAGCAACTAAGTTATTTTTGCTTACTCTCAATATTATTAAACATAGAGACAAAAAATTATGCATAACACAGGAACATGAAAATAAATAAGGTAGATGCTCTGAAGCCTAGATAAAGAAAAATAAAAGACATTCTTCAGCTGCTGGGGTGGGACAATACTGAAGGCAGAAGACCCTTGGCTACCAATAGCCTACAAGGATTTCCTCAGCTGATGATAATGGACTTACTTAAGGTGAGTCCTCCTATGGCAGATTATATTTTTCAAGAGGCCATAACAATATTGCCCTTCCCAAATGCTCCTATTACATGTGACCTCATCAATTCTTCCATCAAGAGATAGCACCAATGTCCACTGCCCTTGAATTTGGACAGTCTTTTGTCATTTCCTCAACCATTAGAGTGTGACTTCGTAACTTCGAGACAAGGTGATAAATGGCTTGACAGCTTCTGCCTGTTTCACTCTTGCCTTTGGGATGCTTGGTCTTGGAACTAGCTGCTGTATTAGTAAGAAGTTCAGACCATATGGAGAGTCCATGTTCCGGTTAGTAGTCACAGCTGAGGATGAGCCACAGCAAGTATCAACCCCAGACACATAAATGAGGAAATCTTTGAGATGACTCCAGTCCCAGCCAACAATTGACCTCAACTACATGATAGACTCCATCTTAGAATAGCCTAGCTGAGCCCAGTCAACACCTGGAACTACAGAGGTAATAATATAAATCAGAGTTGTTTTATACCCCTAAGTTTGAGGTTGTTTGTTATATAGCAGTAGACAACTAGACCATATTCCCTTCCCAAGCTAGCCCACATCCACTGATTAAGGTGAAGTATAAAGATATGGCCCTTTGGCCCCAATTCAGAACAATTCTGAAGAGTCATCTGAGCTTCAGACCCACTATAGGGTCAGCTGAGACATCCATTGGAACTGTTATCACAGTTCAACTTTTCTGTCTGCCCGATGTTACTTTATTCCCTTGAAACCACAGGTGTTGATTCCAAGAGCACTCAAATAAGTGTCCTACATGCTGATCTCTGTCTCTAGGTCCGCTTTCCGGAAAACCCAACTTGGGACAGTATGTGTGTTAGTTTCAGTTCTCACCATTACAGAGAAAACAATCCATTGATTGCTCACTACTTTTCTTCTAGATCTCCAACAGTCAATTAGATGGAAGCAGATTTTAAAAAACTATATGGGAATTATATGTTTTAGAAAAAAATCAACATTGTCCTATGGTAAGATCTCATTTGCTGTCATGACTTAGAGTTGCATGCTCTAGAGTTTGGACGGAATTGGCCATATCTTCTTTCCATATCTTCTGGGAAAGACTTTAACATGATCTAAAAGGAGTGGCTAAGTACTGAATTAAACTAACAATTCCATAGCTAGTAGTCATTTTTGCATTGTGTGGAAGACATTTAAAACTCTAAATATTTTATTTGTATAGAACCAGTGTATAATCACACACTGTACCTATGCAGTTCTTATTTCTCTACTACATGAATTCAAATAATTGCAAACAAGGCTAACAAAAATAAATGATCTACACAATGGATAATTTCTATAGGAGAGAATGAGAAAAATTCATTGATGATAGAGATCAAACCACAGCATATGGTTGAGTAGGTTATGCACTGGCCAGTGTGGTTCCTCTAAGAACTGTGTAGCATGTATGTGCTTAGCGGTACATGGTGGCCTTAATCACATGCTTTTGAGGGGGAATGTGATGCACACGGAGAAACCTGTTCCACGCAGTGGATTAGGATGAGCCTATCAGCAATCTCTCCTTTGTACTTATTCACTCCCATTTATCCCTACTGTTGGCCCAGCTCACTTTGTCCTTGGCTTGCATATCTCAGAGAGCACTGTTAGGAAAGGAAAAGTCATACTCACCCTGGAGCAAATAAGAGAGAAGCTTCCTGAGTGTTAGGGATTATAAAAGGCAAATGGTGCAGGAAGACCCACCAAAGTAAAAAATTAGATTTAGGAAAAAGACAAATCACAGTCAGGGGTTCTGAATCTGTTGTTTTAAGAGATGAACGATTTGTTCTTACTTTTAAGCTCAGTTTTGTGGAACTAGCCCATAAAAGACAGTTTAAACTATTTGCTTTCCCCCACTATTCTTATAACCTTGGTAGCATCTCCAAGTAAAAACTTAACAGTGTTTAATAGATCGAGAATTAGTATGTAATACAGTCAATGATACTTTTACAACATTACCCAAAATGCAATATATATTATTTAGAGGAAAATTCAAAGAGATATAAGTATGTGCACACAGGTATTTATGATGTTTGTCATCATTCTAGACCTGCACTGTCCAGTATGGCAGCCACTAGCCATGTGTGGTTATTTAAATTAATTAAATTAAGTATAAGTGCTCATTAACCATATGTGACTATTGGACAATGCAAACGTCAAACATTTCCATCGTCACAGAAAGTACTATGAACAACACTGCCTTGAATAAGAAGAAAAGTTTAATCTACTCTATAGAACTTGATATACCACCTAGGGATATCAGACAGCCAACACACACGGAACTGTGTTTTACTTTGTCACGTGCAGCCTTCTAATTTTAGAAGTTTAGGGGCTTAAGAGTTTACGTATTACCTTATTCATCCATCCAACAAAGTTACTTTCCCATCTAAATTCTTAAATTCTCCCTCTCATTTTGTTTTGGTTAGATATTTTTTCTCCTTTCATTCTAGTTTTGGGTTATTCTGTGTTTTGTTTTATTTATCGTTTTTGCTTACAGAAAAATACTTTCAGCAACATGCAGCGTTTTGATCCATACACATGGTTTCAACCCATAGAAAAAAGCTAGTCACTCTCTGTATATGCCCAGAGGTCACTAGAGGTCAATGACTGTTAGTAACTTACCTCTGTCTAAAAGTCTGTGATTGCCTTTTTACAGTTAGAATATTTCTGATCACTGAATCTCTGCTTAATTCCCTTTGATGCAACCATATATCAAATACCTAAAATAACCTAATAACTCCTCTACTTGGCCCCCAGGGATTCCATAAAGGAATCAATTTCAGATTTTTAAAAATGCATTTAAAACTTAAGTAATAGAGTATAAACATACAAATATTGGGAAGGCATAGTAAAATAAAGGATACACCAAGTATTTAAATTTTGCTCTTAGAAAAGAGAAAGACATTTTATTTTATTTTTAGATGGCTTACATTTGAAGCTATTCTAAACTTTGATGAGTGAATTGCTAGTTTATTCCTTTTATAAACTCTGCCAGTTAAGAGGGGAGGTTGAGTTTTAAAATGAAAATGAAAATAATAATTTTATAAGAACTTGATGAACAAAGGGGTTTTGTTTCACATGAATGAGTATGAGTATTGTAAGTATTGTCAGCCACCTTGAGCCAGAGACAATTTTAAAAATGCAATATCTGGCTATTTTTTCTTACAAACTCAGTTTAAGTTCTAGTTAGGGATTTTCTTTTAATAAAATACACAATATACAGACTACAAATCACCAACTTGTTATTAACACTAACTAGTGAATTAAATCAAAGACTTAAGTTGCTTTAGGTAATCAGGTTCCAGGGAGTGAGTTATATCATTTTTTAAAGCACAATTTGGGCTTTAGATTATAAACATGACTCAACAGAAAAATAAGGGGGGAAATATGAATTCTCATTCTGGAGAGTTAGTAATAGCTTGGTTTGTTCAATTTAAGAGAAATGTGGTAAAGCCACATTTGTATCAAATAAGAGAAGAAAACTTCATTTTCAAATAGTGTAAGTGATTATCAAAGGCTGGGGTAAAAACCCTCTTGCTATAAATATTGTTGGTCAATAACATCAGGTGGAAAAGCCAAACCTTTTGAATGCTTGGAATTTAGGACTCAAAAGCAATACCTCAAGTAAATATTGATCAGATGATAATTTTGTGTTCTCCCAACCTACTCCTCTCTTAGGAGGTGGACAGGCAAAGGAGAAAGTAAACAAAACCTACTCTATTACCATGCATTCGCCCCACAAAAATCACTTCTAACCTCTGTGAGGTGCTCTAAAATTTCAGAAAGTAGAAACCTATATTCTAGTTTAGAGCTAAAGTCCTGTTTATTGAAGGAAAAATGAAATTGGCTCCTTTTTGTGGTTGCCTCACATGTATCTGTTTTCTGTTTTTTTAGTGATATATCAAATTTCAAAGTGGGAGTTCCAGAAATTCTATCTTTATATGAAGGACTTGGATATTCAATTAAGTTTCAAGCAGAGAGCTAGGGAACTTGTCTTGAACATGTATTTTGTAAAGCAAACCCAAAGTTTGTATATTTATTTGGAATAGCTTTGTGGAGGGTAGAGGGGTGAATGAAGCAACCCTTGGAGCTGTCTCTGTTAAAGGACATAAATTATAAAAATGCTGGAATTTCTATAAATCAACAACTTGTTTATCCAGCCTCATCAGGGAGTGAACTGTGGCCCATAATTAAATTTTCCAGATAACTAAAGCTGATCATTTGAAGTACTAAAACTTTTTATGTTAACCTTTTTTTTTTTTTTTTTTTTTTTTGAGACAGAGTTTCGCTCTTATCACCCAGGCTGGAGTACAATGGCACAATCTCAGCTCACTGCAGCCTCTGCCTCCCAGGTTCAAGTGATTCTCCTGCCTCAGCCTCCCAAGTAGCTGGCACTACAGGCATTTGCCACCGTGTCCAGCTAATTTCTATATTTTTAGTAGAGACAGGGTTTCACCATGTTGGCCAGGCTGGTCTTGAACTCCTGACTTCAGGTGATCCACCCACCTCAGCCTCCCAAAGTGTTGGGATTACCGGTGTGAGCAACCATCCCTAGCCAATGTTATCCATTTTAATGGAAGTTTTCATTGAAGGTTATCACTACTTCTCTGACTCTTAAACAATATAGCAAAAACTAATTAACTTTATGATAATAACTAAGCTTCTCAGGATGAAATCTATAACTCAATTGCACCTAGATACTAATAAGAATACTTGTTCAGTAGACAAAGAACAGTAAACATTTGCTGTTTGTTTTACCAAATACCTGTTACATACCAGCACTGGTACTAGTACAAGGGTGCTAAGCAATCCAATAGCAAAGACAGGAAGTAGGGTCATCAGTAATCTGTCCTATGCATAGAATGCTATAGTAGAATGGAAAAGCACCTTCATCCACTTTTAAACAACCCTGCACTAAAAGCACAGATCACTAAGCTATTACAGTCTTTATTCCTAAATTTTATAGTTCTTCTGTCTCCTATTTCAACACTGTTGTCACTTCTCATTATTACTAATTTCTTAACGGCAAAACACCATGTCTCTACTTATTTTTGTGTCTCGATGCCTAATAAAATCCTGGCAATTTTGTTGAATTATTTTACTTGAATAAGTGTTAATGTTTTCAATTGCCCTGTTCCCTCAATTTCCTGAGTATACTACAAAACTGCTGCTAATGATGTATTAAATAGTGAAACTTACTAGAATTGCAATCCTATTTTACATATAATTCTAGGCCATTTAGAATCTGGGTAAGATTCCAACAATGTTATTTCCTATAGAATAAGTCACATGGGCTTATAAACTTAAAAAAAAATTCTTTTTGATACATGGATGTTGGGTAAACTACAAATCTAACATTAAAATATTTTACATATAGGCAAAGGTAAACATTAAACAGAATATAACTGCTTTAAGATCAGATTAGGCCACATGCTAATAAGCTTATTTCAGTAATTTAGTTTTTAGGATTAAAAACTAAGTGAATTTTAGTGTATAAAGTAGGGGATTCTGGCCACAGCTTGCTGCCTAGCTTCCTTTTACTTGTTATACAATTACCATTATGTATATAATGGGCATTTCACCTTAAGCCTGAGATGCTCAGAAACAACTCTGAGAATACTCCAAAGACTATCTCTAGGGCATACAAGGTAGACAGCAAAGCCTCCTGAAGCTTCATTCTGTTATCACTGAGGTCCAGGTCTGTTCAGCCCATGCACAGTGAATCAATCACTGTGACATGGGTTTTGCAAAAGAGAAAAGATTTATTGGCAAAGCTGCCAAGCAAGGAGGCAGGAGAACAGCTCTCACATCCACTTCCCCTAAAATAAGGCTTAGGGATATTTCTGGGTTAGGGAAATGGGGTGGCCTAAGGTGTAGGGAAAGGTGATTGGCAATGGGGAAAATGAAGTAACAGGTTCATTCTGTGCAAGCATAGTCAGGATTCATAGCATTTTGTAGGATATATGTATAGAAAATCGAGTTAGCACAACCTGAGGGTAGAATTTTTGGCCCTCCAAGGTCAAAAGGCCACTTGTTGCGCACTTGCACAGGCCCAGCTCAAGGGTTGGTGGTCTCAACTAGTTTGAATTGGACAGGAGCTGGCCCAAGTTTCTGAAAAGCAACAGAAGTGTTGTTTTAGTGAACTATGAATGTTATCTATCAAGTAGCCAGTAAAGGTTAAGTTTTGCGTTCAGCAGCATGGCTTTCAGCTTTATGGAAAGAGGAAAAGAAAAATAAAATAACAAAAAGCAAGTGACCAAAAGCAAGCAGGGCAGGCAGACCTGATCAAATTAACCTCTTGGTTTCAATTCTAGGACAATACTTTTGGCAAATAAGTATGAAATTTGCCCCTGGGCCATTCTTTTCCTGAGTCTCTCACAGGCACTCAGTCTCTCAAAGGCAACGTACTTCACTTCTAGAAGCTTCCATTTCTTCATTTCTAACATAATTAAATTTGATCCTACAATTTCTAAGACCTCTTGGTTTCTCCAATAATCTGTGATTATAAAGGGAGATGAAAAAACCCCAGAGTCTTGAGTTGAGAAGGTCTTAGTTACATCCCAAGCACTGTTGTGAAGTCCCAGAAAAGGACTATGTTATTTGTGCCCAAATAAATCCTCCATTCAGTGGCTAACCATGTAATAGTGCATGGGAATATAGAGTATGAGGCCAATTCAGGTGGTGGAATTGAAAAACATGTTGCCACATTCATCCCCAAGGAGTAGAATATAACCATTATTCATAATTTATAGGGTCTAAGTATTCTGTTTTTTCTAATTGGGAAAAAATTTATGGTTTTAAGTGTCTAAAAAGAATAAAAGTTAAGATATTCATCAACACACATCAACAGATATCAACTGAAAACCATCACCACTGAGTTGTACAAGAAAATGCTAAGATTTCCATGAACACCAACATCATACAGTCCAGAACTTCATTATACAGCACAAATGTACACCCATGACCAAATTTTACAATTAGAATGAGTTTATAAGGAACATATGTCTACCCAGTTCATTTCAATAAAGTCATATGTTCAAAATTAACACTTTATAAGAAATAAAATGGTCAGGCGCGGTGGCTCACGCCTGTAATCCCAGCACTTTGGGAGGCCGAGGTGGGCGGATCACGAGGTCAGGAGATCAAGACCATCCTGACTAACACAGTGAAAGCCCGTCTCTACGAAAAATACAAAAAATTAGCCAGGCGAGGTGGCGGGAGCCTGTAGTCCCAGTTACTTGGGAGGCTGAGGCAGGAGAATGGTGTGAACCCGGGAGGCGGAGCTTGCAGTGAGCGGAGATCGCGCCACTGCACTCCACCCTGGGCTACGGAGCGAGACTCTTGTCTCAAAAAAAAAGAAAACATAATTCTTGGTTTCAATACCAACAGTATATAATAAATGTACAAGTCAAAGAAAATCCAAAATTTGTTCAAAGTGACAAATATATCACCTCCCTCACAAATAATCATGGAAGCGATACTCAAGAGAACACAATAACTTTGTAGAAAAATAAAATCTTTGAAGTTCTAACAGGCACCTGAGGAAGAAATTAAATAGTAGCAGGTAATAGCTGTATGCAAATAAGTTTAAGCAGCTCAACACCATTTATACTTTAGAAAAAGAGTATCATTGGTTATATTAATCATTCTACAAGAAGAATGATATTCAATTTTCTGCAACTTTTACTCAGAAAAGATTTTAGACGTTCAATCACTTGATGTAGCAGGAGGGAGTAAGGCGGGCATTGAAAGTAACTTGATACCTTCAAGTTTCAGTCATTTCAGGAAGATTGCTGAACCTTTTATTTGAAGGCTGCCAGACTCCTTCACAGTCTGTGACAGCCAAAGTGAGGAAAAACGATAAAGATGGAAACCTGGCACGACTGAGATTGCAGACTTCTTGTTTATGTTATGAATAGGACCACCACCTCTATTTTCAATCATGTGTATCACTCCAAGTCCTAGCTGAGCAAGACCAGGGCTATCTTTCCTTTGAATTCAGAGGGATTTCAGATAAAAGAATTACAGTCCTCCGTTGCTAGGCCCTTGTGGGGAAAGTGTCATATTGGAACACACAATTGGGGATGAGAGGAGAAACTGGTGATTTCACATAAAGAAACGCAACAAAGTTTGTACTATGCTATATTATCAGGGAAATAGAGCACCTTAGGTATGTACACTCACTGTAACCTTTTGCAAACATTAAAATAATTATTATAAAACTTGAATGCATAAAGAAATCATGATAGTATGTTGGGTAAAGAAAGCAACCATACCGTTATAACAATATTGTAAAATATGTATTTGTATGTAACAGATGGAAAGACACAGAAAATGAAAATAATTTTTATTTTTTGGAGAATGGGATTATGGTAATTTTTTTTGATTACATTAAATGCTTCTATAATATTCTTTGTAGAATCATATTTTTAAGTCATGCTAAAACATTCAATATGAGATTTCATAAGGTTTAGTTCTTCCCTGCTTCAATTATTTAAAATGAGGTTTCTATTACTTTCCTTTTAGATTTGAGGACTAGTGTGTTAATATTGAATGTTTATTAAATGATAAGAAATATTACTATGCAGAATGAAATCTCAAAGCCAAAATTTGAAAGTAACCTGGATTCAGCCTAAGGATGTTTTATTTTTAAATAATACCATGCAGAATTGATTCATATCAGGAAAACTGTAGTTCATATGGACACCTATTCCAGCAATGTCATTTAGGAAATTCCTGAATACAGGGTAATTTGTGTAGTGTGATCAGATCTCATGGATATCATGTGATACCTGAAGACAATGCTATCTTTCAGACTGTAGGTTGCCAGAACAATAAGTTGAAAGCAGGAAATTCCAGTGGATAAACTGGCCATTCAGTTAGTTACTGTTTGAATATACATACATCACTATTACATTTCTCTTCTGGAGTAAAGTGAGTTGCCCTCAGGAACACAATGGAAACAAATCTTATCCCAAAATGAGGCCTTAACTGGGTAGAAACTTCCCAGGATGGCCTCTGCCAGGCAACAAATAAAATTGTATTGGGTAGAGCTATTTTCATGTAAGTGAAAATACAGTCACTCTTCCATCTTGCTCAACAGCCTTAACCATAGGCACTGGAGTGTGTTGAAAGTCAACACAAAGAAACTCCTAAAATTCAATTCAGGAAATGAAGTAAGAGATACATATCTTAGGAAATCAGTCAGAGCTTCTGGAATTGGAAAACTCAATAAAAATTTTCAAAACACAGTTGAAAGTTTTATCAATCGACTGTGCCAAGCAGAAGAAAAAATTTCAGAGCTTAAAGACCAGTCTTTTAAAATAACCAAATCTGACACAAAATTAAAAAAAAAAAACAAGAATTAAGAAAAATGAACAAAATCTTTGAGAAATACAGGATTATGTAAAGTGACCAAACCTATAAATTACTGGCATTCCTGAGAGAGGAGAAAAAGTATACAACACAGAAAACATATTTGAAGGAATAATTCAAAAAGCATCCCTAGTCTTGTTATCTTGTTAGAGACGTAGACAACCAGATTCAAGAAATCCAGAGAACACCTGCGAGATACTATACAAAATGAACATCACGAAAGTACATACTCACCAGACTTTCCAAGGTCAGTGCTAAAGAAAAAGTCTTAAAAATCTTAAAAGCAGATAGAGAAAAAAGCCAGATCTTGTAAAAAGGGAACACCTTCAAACTATAGCAGACGTCTCAGCAGAAACTTATAAGCCAGGAGAGATTGGGGGCCTATTTTCAGAATTTTAAAGAAAAGAAATTCCAACCAAGAATTTCATATTCCACCAAACTAAGCTTCATAAGCAAAGGAGAAATAAAATCTTTTCTAGATAAGCAAGCACTAAGGGAATTCATTGCCACTAGACCCGTCTCATAAGAGATCTTTAAGGGAATTCTAAAAGAGAAAACAAAAGAAGGATACCTTCTACCACAGAAACACCCTTGAATATATAGACCACAGATACTATAAACCAGTGACACAGTAGAAACTACAAAGCAGCCAGCTAACAACTTCACGATAGCACCAAAGCCTCACATATTAATTATTACCTTGAATACAAACAGTCTAAATGCTCCATTGAAAAGGCACAGAGTTGCAAGTTGGATAAAAGAACAAGATCAGTCCATCTGCTGTCTTCAAGAGACCCTTTTTACATGTAACAACACCCACCCGTAGGCTCACATTAAAGGACTGGAGAGAGTTCTATCACACAAAAGGAAAACAAAAAAGAGCAGGAGTCACTATTCTTATACCAGATAAAACAGACTTTAAACCAACAACAGTCAAAAAAAGACAAAGGGTATTACGTAATGATAAAGGGTTCAATTCAACAAGGAGACTTAACTATCCTAAATATAAATGCACACAACATTGGAGCACCCAGATTCATAAAACAACTACTTTTAGACATACCAAAAGAAATAGCCACATAATAATGGGGTGGGGGAACTTCAACACCCTACTGACAATCTAAGGCAGATCATCCAGGCAGAACCCAACAAAAAAACTCAGGACATGATTCAGGCACTTAACCAATAGGACATAAGAGATACCTACAAAATACTTCACCCATCCACCACAGAATATACATTGCTATCATCTGCACACAGAACATACTCTAATATCAACCACAAGTTCGGCCATAAAGCAAGTTTTGATAAATACAAAAAAACCAAACTCTTACCAACCATATTCTTGAAATAGAAATAGGTGTCAATACCAAAAAGATTTCCCAAGACCACACAATTGAATGAAAATCAAACAAATTGTCCCTGCATGACTTTGGGGTAAGCAATGAAATTAAGGCAGAAAGGAAAAAAATATTTAAAAGAAATGAAAACAGAACCACAACATACCAAAATTTTTGGGATGCAGCAAAAACCACATTAAGACAAAAGTTTATAGCATTAATGCTTACCTCAAAAAGTTAGAAAGATCTCAGCCAGACACAGGGGCTCAAACATGTACTTCCAGTACTTTGGGAGGTTGAGGTGAGCAAATCACTTGAGCTCAAGAGTTTGAAACCCGCCTGGGCAACATGATGAAATTCCGTCTCTACTAAAAATACAAAAAATAGCCAGGCATGGTGGCACACACCTGTAATCACAGCTGTATCTAACCCAGGAGGTGCAAGATCTGTACAAG
>NW_012121598.1:4363656-4486439 GCF_000951035.1 Colobus angolensis palliatus | reverse complement strand
GGGGAAAGGACTCCCTACTCAATAAATGGTACTGGGATAGCTGGCCACCCATCTGCCGAAGATTGGAACTGTACCCTTTCCCTTCATCATATACAAAAATTAACTCAAAATGGATTAAATATTTAAATGTAAGACTTCATACTATAAGAATCCCAGAAGAAAACCTAGAAAACACCATTCTGTACATTGGCATAGAGAAATAATCTGTGACTAAGTCCTCAAAAGCAAATGCAACAAAAACAAAAATTGACAAGTGGGACCTGATTAAAGAGCTTCTACACAGTAAGATAAAACATCAACATCGTCAATAAACAATCTACAGAATAGGAGAAAATATTCACAAACTATGCATCCAACAAAGGTCTTATATCCAGAATCTAAAAGGAACCTAAAGAACTGAACAAACAAATAATAAATAGCCCCATTAAAAAGTGGGCAAGGATTTTGCTGGCAAGATGGCCAAATAGGAACAGCCCAGTCTGCAGCTTCCAGCGAGATTGACCCAGAAGGTAGGTGATTTCTGTATTTCCAACTGAGGTACCTGGTTCATCTCATTGGTACTGGTTGGACAGTAAGTGCAGCCCAAGGAGGGCGAGGCAAAGCAGGGTGGGGCATTGCCCCACCCAGGAAGCGCAAGGGGTTTGGGGAACTCCCTCTCCCACCCAAGGGAAGCCATTAGGGACTGTACTGGGTACTCCAGCCCAGATACTGCGCTTTTCTCATGGTCTTTGCAACCTGCAAACCAGGAGATTCCCTCCGGTGCCTACACCACCAGGGCCCTGGGTTTCCAGCACAAAAGTGGGCGGCTGTTTGGACAGACACCAAGCTAGCCACAGGAGTTTTCTTTCATACCCCAGTGGCACCTCAAACACCAGTGAGACAGAACCATTCACTCCCCTGGAAAGGGGGCTGAAGCCACGGAGCCAAGTAGTCTGGCTCGGGAGGTCCCGCCCCCACAGAGCCCAGCAAGTTAAGATCCACTGGCTTGAAATTCTTGTACCAGCACAGCAGTCTGGGACCCTCAAGCTTGGCGCTGGGAGGGGCGTCCAACATTGCTGAGGCTTGAGTAGGCAGTTTTACCCTCACAGTGTAAACAAAGCCTCCGGGAAGTTCAAACTGGGTGGAGCCCACTGCAGCTCAGCAAGGCTGCCGCTGCCTCTCTAGATTCCTTCCTCTGTGGGCCGGGCATTTCTGAAAAAAAGGCACCAGCCTCAGTCAGGGACTTATAGATAAAACCCTCACCTACCTGGGACAGAGCACCTGGGGGAAGGGGCGGTTGTGGGCACAGCTTCAGCAGACCTAAATGTCCATACCTGGCAGCTCTGAAGAGAGCAGCGGATCTCCCAGCACAGCATTAGAGCTCTGATAAGGGACAGCCTGCCTCCTCAAGTGGGTCCCTGACCCCTGTGCATCCCGACTTGAGAAGCACCTCCCAGTAGGGGCCAACAAACACCTCCTACAGATGTGTCTTCCTTTTCTCAGCACCACATTCTTCCTTCTTCTCAGCACCACATTCTTCCTTCTTCTCAGCACCACATTGCACTTACTCTAAAATTAACCCCATATTGGAAGTAAAACACTCCTCAGCAAATGCAAAAGAATGGTAATCATAACAAACAGTCTCTCCGACCACAGTGCAATCAAATCAGAACTCAGGATTAAGAAACTCACCAGAGCTGGCTGGCATCTGGCAGGTGCCCCTCTGGGACAAAGCTTCCAGAGGAAGGAACAGGCAGCAATCTTTACTGTTGTGCAGCCTCTGCCAGTGATACCCAGGCAAATAGGGTCTGGGGCGGACCTCCAGCAAACTCCAGCAGACCTGCAGCAGAGGGGCCTAATTGTTAGAAGGAAAACTAACAAACAGAAAGGAATAATATCAACATCAACACAAAGGATGTCCACTCAGAGACCCCATCCAAAGGTCACCAACTTCAAAGGCCAAAGGTAGATAAATTCATGAAGATGAGGAGAAACCAGTGCAAAAAGACTGAAAATTCCAAAAACCAGAACACCTCTTTTCTGCCAAAGAACCACAGCTTCTTGCCAGCAAGGGAACAAAAGTGGACGGAGAGTAAGTTTGATAAACTGACAGAAGTGGGCTTCAGAAGGTGGGTAATAACAAACTCCTGTGAGCTAAAGGAGTATGTTCTGATCCAATGCAAGCAAGCTAAGAACCTTGAAAAAAGGTTAGATGAATTGCTAACTAGAATAACTAGTTTAGAGAAGAACATAAATGACCTGACGGAGCTGAAAAACACACCAAGAGAACTTCGTGAAACATACACAAGTATCAATAGCCGAATCGATCAAGTGGAAGAAAGGATATCAGAGACGGAAGATCAACTCAATGAAATAAAGCAAGAAGACAAGATTAGAGAAAAAAGGGTGAAAAGAAACAAACAAAGCCTCCAACAAATATGTGACTATGTGAAAAGACCAAACATTTGATTGGTGTACCTGAAAGTGACAGAGAGAATGGAACCAAGTTGGAAAACACTCTTCAGGATATTATCCAGGAGAATATCCCCAACCTAACAAGGCAGGCCAACATTCAAATTCAGGAAATACATAGAATGCCACAAAGATATTCCTTGAGAATAGCAACCCCAAGACACATAATTCGCAGATCACCAAGGTTGAAATGAAGGAAAAGATGTTAAGGTCAGCCAGAGAGAAAGGTCAGGTTACTCACAAAGGGAAGCTCACCAGACTAACAGCGAATCTCTCAGCAGAAACCCTGCTAGCCAGAAGAGATTGGCAGCCAATATTCAACATTTTTAAAGAAAAGAATTTTCAACCCAGAATTTCATATCCAGCCAAATTAAGCTTCATAAGTGAAGGAGAAATAAAATCCTTTACAGACAAGGAAATGCCGAGAGATTTTGTCACCATCAGGCCTGCCCCACAAGAGCTCCTGAAGGAAGCACTAAATGTGGTACCAGCCACTACAGAAACATGCCAAACTGTAAAGACCATCAATGCTATGAAGAAACTACATCAATTAATGGGCAAAACAACCAGATAGAATCATAATGGCAGGATCAAATTCACACATAACAATATTAACCTTAAATGTAAATGGACTAAATACCCCAATTAGTAACCAAAACAGCATGGCATTGGTACCAAAACAGATATATAGGCCAATGGAACAGAACAGAGGCCTAAGAAATAATGCCACGCATCTACAACCATCTGATCTTTGACAAATGTGATAAAACAAGCAATGGGGAAAGGAGTTCCTATTTAATAAATGGTGTTGCGAAAACTGGCTAGCTATATGCAGAAAGCTGAAACTGGATCCCTTCCTTACACCTTATATAAAAATTAACTCAAGATGGATTAAAGACTTAAATGTAAGACCTAAAACCACAGGCAATACCATTCAGGACATAGGCATGGAAGGCTTCATGACTAAAACACCAAAAGCAATGGCAATGAAAGCCAAAATTGATAAATGGGATCTGATTAAACTAAAGAGCTTTTGCACAGCAAAAGAAACTGTCAGCAGAGTGAACAGGCAACCTACAGAATGGGAGATTTTTGCAATCTATCCATCCGACAAAGGGCTAATATCCAGAATTCATAAGGAACTTAAACAAATTTACAAGAAGAAAACAGCCCCATGAAAAAGTGGGCAAAAGATAAGAACAGATACTTCTCAAAAGAAGACATTTATGCAGCCAACAAACATATGAAAAAAAGCTCATCATCACTGGTCATTAGAGAAATGCAAATCAAAACTACAATGAGATACCATCTCACGCCAGTTAGAATAGTGATGATCAAAAAGTCAGGAAACAACAGATGCTGGAGAGGATGTGGAGAAATAGGAACACTTTTACACTGTTGGGAGTGTAAATTAGTTCGACCATTATGGAAGACAATGTGGCGATTCCTCAAGGATCTAGAACTAGAAATGCCATTTGACGCAGCAATCCCATTACTGGGTCTATACCCAAAGGATTCTAAATCATTCTACTATAAAGACACATGCACACATATGTTTATTGCAGCACTGTTCACAATAGCAAAGACTTGGAACCAACTCAAATGCCCATCAATGATTGACTGGATAAAGAAAATGTGGCACATATACGCCATGGAATACTATGCAGCCATAAAAAAGTTGAGTTCATGTTCTTTGCAGGGACATGGATGAAGCTGGAAACCATCATTCTCAGCAAACTAACACAAGAACAGAAAAACCAAACACCACATGTTCTCACTCATAAGTGGGAGGTGAACAATGAGAACACATGGACACAGGGAGGGGAATATCACACACCAGGGCCTCTCAGGGGAGTGGGGCTCTGGGAGAGATAGCATTAGGAGAAATACCTAATGTAGATGATGGGTTGATGGGTGCAGCAAACTACCATGACACGTGTATACCTATGTAGCAAACCTACATGTTCTGCACATGTATCCCAGAACTTAAAGTATAATACTAAAAAAAAAGAAAGAAAAGTGGGCAAATGATATGAACAGGCACTTTTCAAACAAAGACATGCAAGTGTCCAACAAACATATGCAAAAATGCTTAGCATCACTCATCGCCAGAGAAATGCAAACGAAAACCACAATGAGATATCATCTTACTCCAGTCAGGATGACTATTATTCAAAAGTCAAAAAACAACAGATGCTGATGGGCTGCAGAGAAAAGGAATGCTTATACATTGTTGGTGGGAATGTAAATTAGTTCAGGCACTGTCAAAAGTAGTTGGAGATTTCTCAAAGAACTTAAAACAGAACTACCACTCAACCCAGCAGTCCCATTACTGAGTATATACTCAAAAGAAAAATAAATTATTCTACCAAAAAGACACATGTACTCATATATTCATTGCAGCACTATTCACAATAGCAAAGACATGGAATCAATGTAGATCCCCACCAATGGCAGACTGGATAAAGAAAATGTAATACATGTACACCATGGAATTCTACATGTTCATAAATAAAGGACGAACTCATTTCCTTTGCAGCAACATGAATGCAGATGGAGGCCATTATCCTAAGTAAATAACGCAGGAGCAGAAAACCAAATACCACATGTTCTCACTATAAGTGGGAGCTAAATATTGGGTACTCATGGACATAAAGGTGTCAACAGTAGACACTGCATACTATAAGAGAAGGGAAGGGAGGGGAGCAAGTGTTGAAAAACTATCGTGTTCTATGCGCACTACCTGGGTGACAGGATCATTCGTACCCCAAACCTCAACATCATGAAATATACCCATGCACCAAACCTGCACATGTACCTCCTGAATCTAAAATAAAAGTTGAAACTATTTTTTAAAAAGTACTTACCAAGCGAAAAATAAATTATTCAAATAAATGAATAAAATACTTAGTGAAAAATAAATAAAATGAACATCAGCAACAGCCTTGAAACAGAAAATAAAGTTTTTTTAAAAATGGGCAAACTACATTCAGAGAAAGAGGTAATACTGAAGTTTCACAATGGGAGCGGAGCTGTAAGAGGACAGTTCATCCCCTATATCTTAGTGATGGCAGAGGTTTAAGAGCTCCTAGTGTTAACACCGAGGCTAAGGTCCTCATTTAACACAATCGGAGGAGCTTGTCTCCTTGCTAATATTGGCCAATACTGGTCAATTGCCGCTTCAAAAGCGAAGTGGCTGCTTTGCCAGATCAGGCATGGGTTAAGGCCAAGGTTAGGACATATCCACAGGCTGTACCAGAAACAGACAGGACAGAGGAACCCAGCTTCTTTAGCAGCATAATTGGACATTCTGATTACCACCTTTCTTATGGGCAGAGAGCAGAAACCAGGCTAACTAAGACAGCCACACATGCTGCCAGTTACCCCCAAAGCCTCTTAGAAGTAAAGAGTCTTTAAGGTTCTCAGTATATGTGAAAATGAAAGCTGGGTGTTGTGGCTCATGCCTATAATCCCAATATTTTGGGAGACCAAGGCAGGAGGATTGCTTGAGCCCAGGAGTTTGAAGTGAAAGACCAGTCTGGGCAAGAGAGCAGATCCTGTCTACAAGTACTTAGGAAGCTGAGGCAGGAGGATTCCTTTGAGCCCAGGAGTTTGAGGCCACGGTAAACTATGATCATGCTACCACACTCCAGCCTGGGTGACAAAGCAAGACCTGTCTCAAAAATAAATAAATAAGAAAAAAATGAATTGTGGTACATTTTTAATATTTTGGTAATTTTTAGTATTTACATTTAACAAGTTGCTTTTAAAACAAAGACACACAAAAGGTAAGGTAATTACAGGATTTATGAAACTATTAAATCATAGTGCCCTATGGTTGCTATGGTTGAGATAATGGGACAAGTTTAAAGTGGTGTTGCCTTCTTTAAGTCCTCTGGGTGTAACTCCAGACATAATATTCATGATTATACTTGAGACTCTTCATTACTGAAAAGTGAAGGTCACACAGTCCCCTTGGTCCCTCTGTGAAGGGTACTATTTACTTCCCAAATGTTCCTAACTGAAAATCATTCCTTAATAATAAGCCTAGCACACTACCTGCTCCAACATACCGTGATGTTATAAAGGAGGCAAAAAGACAATTTGCAAGGAACCAAAAGGATTTTAAGATGTAAGTTGATGCTATACTATTGTTAAATATAATACTTTTTTAGAGTTGGAAACAGAGAAATAATCTAAACTAAGTTCCTTATGTTAATCATGAGAGTCATGTCTGAGCATCTTACAGACTCAGAGATTCTTTTCAGGTAAGTGTCAAGGGTGTATGTTGTAACCATGGAACCATGGCAAGTGAGAGGGACAGAAGAAAGGAAAGCTGTGCTTGGTGTGACTGGAGGGGTGCACCCCAACAGGAAGAGGCAAGAGCTCCAGGGAATGGAGATTGGAGTATCATCCATTTACAAAGATAAGCCCTGGAAGACTAGCAGAAAGGTTCCCTGCAGTAGAAGGAATTCCCTGGAGCTGGGGTGGCAGCCGGGCTAGTGTCAAGCAAGGAAATCAAGACAGCAAAGTCCTTCCTGAAATGTTTTCTTGGGGGAACGTTTTCAGTTATTTGTACTTAATTTAAGTAATTGCTTGTGGTCAGTCATGGTAACCTTAGGTGCTAAAATGAGAGAATATCCATCAATTTTTACAAGAACAAATTGGCAGGGTCCAGTTCTTCTGTCCATGCTATCAAGGTTACTGCCTTGAGATGTCATTGCCTTTAGGGGGAGAAAAGATGATCCTCCCTTTTGGGTGCCTCCTGCTGTCCAAAGAGCACCTCCAAGAGAGGTAAATGGAGGACCACCAGTTATGTCCTATCCAGTGGGCAGATCTAAAAGCCTGCACCCCCGTTTTCCAAGGGTCCCCATCCCCCCTCGCTCCTGCCCACCCACCCACAGACGCATGTGTACGTCCACACACACATACCCCTTAGACTTCCTGCACTTAGTGGGAAAAACAGGGATGGACACCTTTCTAGAGGGCCCCTGTGGTAGCAGAAGTGGAGTCCAGCTGTCCTCAGGCGTGGGTGATACCGTCGGCACATGTTTGTAAGAGGGAGTGTGCTGAGGGATTCTTTACACTAAATAGTGCATAGGGAGGGAATGAATTGGTTTGTCGAGGGCTTCTATTAACACGTGTATATCAGTAAATTGATTTATTCTTTTCCAATTAGTAATGCCTGCATTATTTTAAAATTTAACTTCAAATTTTGACTTTATAGGGAAAAACTCAGAATTAATGAAGAAATAAAACTTCTAAAATGGCAGCAGGAAAGAATTGACAAGGAGCTTGATAGGTTTGTCTCTTATTCAACTTGGTAGTGCTTAAGATCATCTTTAACTGAAGAGATGTTACATAAAACCACAAAACTGCAAAAAAAGTTTTCTAGTTAACAGTTAATCTGGAGTAACATTTTAACTTTCTTTAATCACAAAATGATCTACTCTGATAATTTAATTAATCGCTAAACATTATCATCATCTACTTTTTCCTCTCCAGCCATAGGACTTAAGCTCAAGTCCTTTTCAACATAAACCGATAAACCGTGCCCCATCCTATGAAAGTTGTAAACTAGAAAAACAACCGATTTAGCTGGTCTCTCTTGGGCTAGTTTTTTATTTCCCTTCTTCCCCTATGCATATAAACATTTTTCCTCAATGAAGGGAATCATTTATTTATTTTATAAATTAAACCATAAGAAGAAAAACTATAAAGTATTGAGATTAACCTACTTCTTACAACACACCCACAAGCACGTGCAGAATAAGAAGTATCAGACAAGTCCAGCCCTTCAAACAAGCCCCCTAGGGAGACTCTAACTTTGTGCCAGTCACACTTCATACTTCTAAATACTATTTTAGAACTTCCAAACTAGTTTTCCAGTCACATGAGAAAATTAAACCCACTACTTTAGGATCTTATCTCACTTTTCACCAAAAACTTTATCACCCAGCTTTCTGCTTCACAACACCTGTTATAAGGTTCCATTCCAGGTGACTCTTACAAGTTTCCAAAGATCAAATCCACACAGGACAAGAGTTTTCACCACTAAGAATATGCAGAAGAATGTAGGACAATTTTCAGAGTAACTCACAAGAAGTATTCAAATATGTTTAATGCAATGGCACATTGTTGAAAAATACGTATTTGGATATATAAATCCCACGTGCTTGTTAAAGTTATAGGCACAGTGTATGAGCTTCCATTTGTAATCTTGAAAAGAGATATTCACGAGAGGAAAGGCAATCAGAAAGAGGGAGGATTAGTAATGTTATAAAACTTCATGAATATACTAAAACCACTGAACTGTATACTTTAATGGGTCAATTTTATGGTATGTAACATATATCTCAATAAAACTGTTATTTTTTTTTAAGAGGGGAGATTGTAAACTAGAAGAGTGACTTGGAAGAGGGAGTGATTTTAACTTAGTGAAATGAGACAGATTCTAAGGATACTGTGCAGTTCAAGGAGATTCTAAGAAGATGTTACTGAGAATCGACACCGTAAGAGCCAGATTTGAGACAAGCATGGAAGGAAAAATGTGAGGCCTAAAGAGCAATCAGTGAGGAGGAAACCCAGCTTGAGAAGACAAAATAAGCAGAGAGAGAATGAGTGAGGGGGCATGTGCCAGTCACAGAGCACAAATGCAAGAGAACCTCCGACTAAGTAATCCCACCCTGCCTTCAGGGGTGCGCTGGTCTAAATGCTGAAGACACCTCGGATAGGCCTGGCAAGGGGTTAAATAGCTCATCTAAACTGGCTGCTTCAGCAACGTGTATTTGGGACTTGCAGAAAATTTTACTTCCTGCCAATTTCATGGAAAAATAGTTGTTAAGTATTTCACTTGAAAATTGCCAGTGAAATTAATAGTCTTATATATCCTTTATTCCATTTCTCTTTCTCTCATCTGTGTTACTTTTACTAATGTTTCTCCTTGTCTCAAGTTTCTATCCTTCCTTGCCTAGCTACCATTGCTTCTCCCCTCATTCTTAGATCTCTGGAAGGTTCCTGCTGCTTCCTGAATTCAACCATTCAAGTCCTTCATAAATATTTCTTGAATGAATACTTGGTGATAGATACGATGAGATTCTTGGATCCCTGCTCACAATGAGCTTACAGTCTAGTAAGCACTCTCACCTACTGGCCTTTTCCATCTCCCTCTCTTTCTTCCCTGTATCTCTCCCTTGCCAGTCTCTTTTACTCTTCTCTCCCCACTGTCACTCCTTAAAAGTCTGGGCTAGAGCCTCATGAGTGGAATCAGTTAAAGCAATACTATGTGAACCATCTAACTGAAGAGGATGTGCCACTGCTGGGGTGAGAACCACACAGTGGGTGGAATTGAAGGCTTCAGTCACAGTGCTTGGGTTCAGACTGTCTCCTTGCTAGGTGTATGACTGCTGTGTGTGTGTGTGTGTGTGTGTGTGTGCGTGTGTGTGTGTGTGCATGCACGCACATGCAGCGGGGGTGGGTGTCTGAACCTATCTAAGCCTGTTTTCTCATTTATAAAATAGGATAATAGTAGTACCTACACTTCAGAAATGTTAAGGGTAATTGAATTAATATATGTAAAGTGCTTGGCAAATGCCCAGTATATTAAATTCTTAATAAATGTTGCTTATTAGATGGTGTCAGTATAAGGACAATTAGTTTGATTACTGATTTTCTTTATTCCATTATTAGACTCCAAGCAAAGGCTACCAAGAAACCTCATGAAGTGAAACAGGACTTTGAGAAGTTCCTACATGAACTGGTATGTTTTCTTTCTGAAAATAATTGAGAATTCTCTCTCTAGCTTCTTTTATATAGACTGGACAATATTTCATAAGAATGTATGGTGGCACATCCAAATTACAGTGGCAGAAGAGGATACATTCTTGTCATTTAATCATCCACATGCACATGTAAGAAAATCTGTTTTACATATTTAGTGACAACTCACATTCACGTTCCCCATTTCCAGCTTCTGACCAGGAACAGTTTATGTAACTGAAAAGCTCCAAATGCAGTTAGAATTACAAACTAATAATCACTGATGTTTGCAGCTGTATTTTGTTTTTCATTAATAATTCAACAAAATCATATTGGGTACCAACAGCTGTGTTATATGGACGGACCCTGCCCTCAATTAATGGAAACCCAAGGCAGAATATGATAAGGTTCTAAATAGGACTCAAATACAAGAAAGAAAGGAAAGAAAGGAGCCTGTTCCATCTTTCTGATTTTCCTTATCATCTTCTCTTTCGCTTCTCTTTACCTATGGGCAGTCTTGTTAAGTCTGAAGGGCCTCTTCCCTCCCAACAGACAAGAACACGTAGAGACTAGTGTACAATATGTCTGAAGGTTGGACAATTGGAGGTCAGGAATAGAAGAGAGCCTTTTATTTTCAGCATGTCAAGGCTTCCACTCAAAAATCTAGAGCAATCCCATTGGCTACTAGTATAATGTCAAAAATGGGTCAAATCAAATTCCTACATGGGTCAGAAAAGTGAGAAAGTAGTGAAACACCTGGGTGTTGTATAATATACAAATAGGACAGTATAATAAGTAAACAGGACTATTCTTTTTATTTTTTTGTTGTTGAAACAGGGTCTCACTCTGTCACCTGTCACCCAGGCTGGAATGCAGTGCTGCAGCCTTGAGGTCCTCAGCTCAAGTGATCCTCCTGTCTCAGCCTCCCGAGTAGCTGGGACAGCAGGCACATGCCACTACTCCCAGCTAAAGACTATTTTTTACATCCACACACGAAAATATTCATTCTCCCTTTTTTTTTTGGTCTATCTTCCCTACTATTGATAGAGACATGGGCACAGAGCAATACCTAATTAGAATAGGAAAACAACAGTGCAAGTGTGCTGATAAAGGGCAAGTGACCCCAGCTGGCAAATGGAAAATGATTTGAGTGTCAGGGAAATTATTATTCAAGCAGTTGTGGAAACTGTAGCACACTGGAAAGCCGTGCCTCATCTAACAAGACAGCTACTATCTCAGCCCTAGTTCATTGATGCCCTGCAGAAATGTAGGACAAGTAGTATCAGATATTCCGCCACTCAGTAATCCAGATTCTGAGTAATCCAGAATATCTGATACTGCTTGTACAATCTCCTGATTTGGAGCCCAAGTTTTTAGTCATTCTGTGGGTCAAACTATATACATCTGCAGACCAGATGTGGCCCGTGGGCTGCTGGGCTGTAACCCCTGATCTAAATGCTGCCTGGATTTGACTCTTCAAAAGCTAACTCCAGCCAGCGAAGTCAATCTTATTCTTCACTACATACCAAAGCAAACCCTTCACTCTCACTGAGCCTCCTACATGCACCATGTCGGTCTGTACCCATAGGCTTTGCTCATCTGCAGTGTGCACTCCACAGCTTTTAAACTCTACTCATCCTTTAGGGCCATGCTCAAAATCCATTTACTGCATGATCTTTCTTCTAATGGCCCTGGCCCTATCCCTTCCAGGTAAGTTTAGCATCTCTCATAATGTCTAGAATACCACATAGTGATGGTAAGACTGAAACATAGTTCTTTTTTTCAAGAGAGAAATCAAAACACATATAGAATAGATCCCTCGCTTAGATGACCATGTGTGTCCCCCAAAGAAGAGTGCACATTGGAAATTTTTACTCACCTTTTGTGAAGAAGAAATCACCTACTGAAAATTTTAAATGTCATAACAGCAAAGTAATGACCGGCGCCTTTTTTTTTTGTTACACTGATCCAGGTATCTTTGAAGAATTATATACCAACCACAAATCCTTTGTGGAAAATGGCACAGTATTAAAAAAAAAAGGATTATAAATTTAAATAAATTCAGGTTTTGGATTTTTGGGTTTATAGAACTCAAAATTCTTTTAACAAATTTGACTCAAGCTTTCTCAAGCATTTACCTTTCTGCTAAGAATGAAAATGCATCAGAAGTTTATTTTAAAATAGAATATCGGCTTTCCTAGTATTCTATGTATGACTGTTATCCTTTAAGAAATAAAACCAGCTCTGCGCAGGCCTCCCTTAAACTGAAATTCTAGAGGGTGATGCCCAATCTGTGAGTTAAACATTAATGAGCTAATGAAATCACAGAATCATAAGTAATTGTGATATTTCTGGATAATTCATGCCATAAAACCATTGCTATCTCAGTTACCTGAGTATTTCAGCAAAATACTTTTTGGTCCAAATCATTATGTAATTCAGAAAGTGCTTCCTATAGTCCATCCACGAGAGAAAGCCAGTCGTTTGCCATCACTAGCCAAACATTTCTGCCCACTCTTGATATACATACAGAGGTACCCATCAATACCATTACAAATCCCAGAATTCATTAAGTCTTTTCATAGTCACTTTCACCCACATACCTGCATACCTGCTTTATACTGGGGTGCATATATACAAACAAGCTTTGCTAGATAAACAAAAAAGGGATATAAGGAATGTGTGGGATTTCTTGGAAGTGCCTCTTGAATTAGAGAGGTATTTGAGAAAAAGTAGTAGAAAAAGAGTGATAAGAAAGTAAGTTCTATGAACAAACTGAATTATCTGAATTATCATCTAGATAATTCTTTATTTCAATGTTAATAGAAGAGACTTAAAGTGTTTTTTATCTAAGTTTTTCTGTTAGGTAATGGAGATAGCTCAGGGCCAAAAGAATTGAAAGTGGTTATTTAAATAATATCACATGGTTTAAAAATATTCAAATGAGTCTGAATTTTCTTCCCATATCCTCCTTTTGTCAGAAAAAAAAAAATACTTACTCTCTTGATAAATGGAGAAATCTCACATTCAATTATACAATGTCCAAGAAAATCTGTGAAACTTTAATCATGTATTATTTTTATAGCGTTCTGGAGCTGAAATTGAGAGAGAATGTGTGGCATCACTGTCGTCATCATCATCATCATCAACAGAGAACTACAACTTTGAGGAAGAAGAGTACTAAGAGAAACCGGAAATGAACTCTATTCAAGAATAATGCATACAATTCAATGGTATCAGTTTAATTGTAACAATATATTTAATTCAAATGTAATCAGTATTAAGAGTGTGTTTTACCATTCATCTTTAAAATCTTCAAATGAATAAATCTCAGTAAATTATTCTTAAAAGATCTGTCCAAGCATGATCTTGACTCTTAATAGTAAAACCATATTTTAAGATGGAAAAATAATCATTATGAAGCATAGAGAGCTTTCAATCATTTCTTTGAAAATATATCTTGATATAATAGCAACCATTCATCATAATACAAAACAGAAAGAAGATTAATTTACTGTGGCATAGAAAGTCCTGCCAATTCCTAAGTGTCCTAAATAGTTTCTCTGAGATTTTTTACATTTTTTCAGGCCTCAAGGAAAACCAAAGCCCCGCCTCCAGGTTTGGTAGCAAACAAACTCTGCTTCTCTGGTGCTAAGCTTCCATCACTCCTCTGGTAATAAGCTTTGTGCACATTTGCTAGGAAGCCGGGCAGCTTGTCCGCAGGTACTATTGATACTGTGCAGCCTCCCCATCCTGCTCCAGTAAGTCGTGACCCTTGAGCCCCAAACTTCCTAAAACAATGAGAAAAAAAATATATTAGAACCTATAAATGAAAATGCAAGTGATTTGCTTGATGTTTGTAGAACACATAGCCTATCTAAGTTCTAAGAAGAAAATACATGAGGGGTTTTTAGGTGTCATCAAACGTTTTAGGACATTAAGACATTTATACTGTTTCAGAGAGTGATTTGGAATTTTTTCATTGTATCTAAATCTAGGTCCTGGTTTTGACTCCAAGTAGTAAGTCAACAGTACTCCTCCCATTTCATGACTGGCAATAACCCACTGTAATATTGATTCCATAAAGTAGCCACTTGAAGAGTTGTATAGCAAGCTTACAGGTAAATCAGGAAGGAGGTGTTAAAATAAAACAGGCAATGGTAAAAGAAATGTAGGCAACCCTGAATCAGAAAGTCACTCCAAATGAGGGCAAATCAAAATTTAAAATGTACAGTCTTATACAAGTTTTCCCCAGTGGCTATTTCAGCTGCATTCTTAAGTCCAGGCTATTTCACAGAAGAATCAGTCCCCTAGAACAGATAGCCTAGTTCACTGAATAAACTTATCAACAAAAAGCTTGTTGTTGAACTCCAGGTTGGGTGGGTGATTGGTTGACTCTCTAATGGAAAATTAAGCAAACCTTTCCACAAAGAGGATGGCAGTCCCTAGAGTTCCACACCACCTTCCCTGTGCCTTCTAGAGCTGGTCTGATTACTGGACTCAGAATTTGACATCAGATGAGATGTATCTGATTGGGATGGCAACAACTATATAAAGGACCACACAGCAAGAGTTAATTTTAGTTACTGTAAACCAGGCACAGTTTCAAAGCTAAGATTTTAACCAAAGTGAAAGGCCCTATCACAATGTACACAGACCACTTAGCTTTAAAAGATGCAGTTTATCCTGACAAGAAAGTTAGCATGTACTTATAATTAATTCTTAATAAAATCCACTCCAAATTATTAGTGGATTAAAGGCTCTCTGATTAATTTAGTACAATTTTGTCTCTTTTTTTCAATCTAAATGAGATACTTTACTTCCTGGACGTATCAATAGAATACTACCTCTACCCTAGAACATCAGAATTACTGCATGTCAGTAATTGATTTTCCCATCAATGATTCTTCTCAGTTGATTTCTTTTTATCACCTGCTTGATTATATATATTAAAATATGCTTTTCAAATGAAAATAGGTATTTAAGAAAGAAAAAAATGCTTACAAACAAATAAATATCACTGATCTCCTCCTATCCGTTAAACATTCAGCTTATGGCCCAGTAGCTGAACTAAGCCTGAAATCCCATCATCCAGGCTAAAAAATTTCTCTGACCTTGGGATCCTTGGATTATTCTAAATTCCTAGATTGGCAAAGAGCCTGTTTGCAGTTTGTTGAATTTAAAAAAATGGTTGCCATATGCAGTCACATCAGACTCTTACTGTGGAAAACTGAGGTGTCACTCAAGTGTCTCTGGAAGACCCTAAAATATGGGCATTAAAGCCAGCCATGACATGGTCTAAAGAAGAACACTGTGCCTTCTTATTTGATTTTCTAAGATCCAAAATATGCCATTTTGCTGCATTCAAGTTATCAAGTCTTTAAGGGTCCTCAGTCCAACTTCTAAAAGGCATATTTTAGTATACTTTCTCATTTGAACAGTTTTTGAAAGCTGTGGTTTTTCAAAATTGAACCTAAAGCAAACTGAGAGTATTGTTTTTAATCTGGCTGAAAAACCTATAGGAATTGGGCCTGAGGTCTATTTTCCTGAGACTTTTACCAGTTTCCAGGGAGCAGAAGCTGGAAGTCTTTGTAGGTCAAGATATTCACTACTGAGTCTCCAGAGCTGCTCTGTCACCACCCTGCCTGCTACAGATGAAAATGGACTCAACTGCATCCATCACATGGTCTGAAATCACCAGGGCTCAAATTTCCCAAATCAAGAATGGTAAGTGCTATTATAAATAGCCTTCTGCCCCCGAGTCAGTGGCACATCTGATCACAAGTCAGGGCTGCCCCAGCAGCTGGTCAGCAGCCTGCCAAGCTACATACACTTACAAAGGCAGAAAGGTCTGTCTGCAGTGTTCCCTGCTGGTACTTAATAGGCCCTTTGGCATATGCCATAGAAATTCTGAGAAGACCAAAAGTTAGGAGACCACTATACACTTTAAAGAAAGAAAGAAAAGTAAGTGAACCAAGGGTGTTTAGTGAACTTTTCATGTTCGCGCCTTTTTCTGGAAGAACAAGAAAACATTAAAGATTTATCTTCCGAGCTATTGCATATCAGAGAGGCAATACAAGAATTACAGAACCCAAAACCCTAAAATCCCTCAGATCCCACTTTGATAACTGTGATGACTGGATTGGGAATAATGTGGAAGGGTTTGTTAAAGCAACAAAGGCAGCCTCTGCTTTATAAAGCATGATGGCAAAGGCTAGGGCAGACGAGGGATGGAGATTATGAGGAATGTTCTCTTTGATCCTTGTGTATTCACAGAATTAACTGTCCAGGCACCCAATATAGCCAAAGTCAAATTTCCTACTTTTAAGTGAACTAATTCGACCATAAAGCGCTAAGTTGCAAGATACAGAGCAATGGAGAGGGTGGGGAGGAGATCCAGAGAGACCCAACTGCACTACACACTTGAGAAAGACGGAAGGTAAGAAATTATGCCTCGTATTTAAATTCTGTGTCATTTCTTTCTAAATAAGTAAATATATATTATACAAATGGATATGAAATAAATTATTTCAGGAAATCTTGAATTTAGGAACAGGTCACATCTATCTCTCTGAACCTAGCCCAGCACAATTCTAGGAATTTAATGGGTTCTAATAAATGGCTGCTGGACTACAATATTTCCCTTAAAATATTTTAAAAATGATATGTAATATAAGCAGTCAGCAGTGTATTTTTTACTTGGGAAGACTTCTAGCTTCTGCTCTCTGGGAAATGGCAAGAATCACAGGTAAGGGACCTTCTAGCAGTTTCTATGATTTTTACAGCCAGGTTAGACACTGTACCTTCAAACTGCTTTAGAGTCAAGAAAACACAGCCTTCAGTGTTCAAATGAGAAAGGATAAGAAAATATGCCCGCAAGTCTACTTTAGAAATGTAAGCCACCTAAAGGCCATTGAAGAGCAGTGGGTTTGAGTCCTGCAAATGGCATATATATTCATAAGTCAAAGAGGCCCAAAGAGAAGTGAAGCCCTAAGGGGAGTTAAAATGGCTGGTTCCCTCTTTTTTTTTTTTTTTTGACAGGGTATGCAGATTAGCACTTAAGGTCATGGAGAAAGAGCATGCAACAATGGATTTGCACTTCATTCTTCCCCACTATGACCTTGTCAAAGAATGGGTGCGAGAGGCTGAGCAGCCTTACCATGGAATCCATTGCAGAAAGACTTCTGAGGAAGACAAAGTAAATTAACTTTTGTAATCATAGTTGATCCACTAAAATTTGTCATTCATCTCCCTTAATAGCTTGGGCAATAATGCAGCAATTAATCTTCTCTAATTTCAACAAGTGTCAAAATGAAAATAAAAGGCATTAACTATTTTGTCTTAAGTAAAACCAGGGAACCAATAGTAAATGAGCTGTCTCACATATAACTGACTTGGTTTCAAAACTGTTTTGTGTTCTCCAGTAAATTCTACTTAAAATTTAGTCATTTCTTTCTGTTAACATTTTGTTTGGTTACAAAAGATATTTTATAATTCAGCAAACATTATCTTTTTCCTTCATTATTATACTTTGTTTCATATAATTTAAGTTCTAACATTAATTTTTTTAAAAAAGCCCCACTCTTTAAGTATAGTTTCCTTCCTCCTCCCTGTTCCTTTCTTTACATTCTAAACTGATTTTCTCTTGAAGAGCAAGAAAAGGTTCAACCAAAAAAGAGAGCTAGCAATGGTGCTCTTTCCCAACCCCTCTTCTTCCCACTTGGGTCACAGAGTTGTTCTATACATTGTCCTATATGCTAACTAGGAGATGCCTTTTTAATTCAGTCTAGCTCAGATCACTCTAGGATTTTCTGCTTGTGTATATAGCACCTTAGGTATTCTAGGTATTCAAGTCCTTAATCTACTCATTCAATTAGTTGTCTTTTCATACAAATAGCTTCCAAGAAACCCTTCAGAAACACTAAAGGAATTTTGAAGTGCCATAAATGAACCAGGGAGGGTGATGTAAAGATTATTTTTGGCAGTGCTCCTCCTTGAACCCATTTCAGCTTCCCTACTCTTCCCTCATTTGGGGAAGACAAGCAACCTGCTCAGGCTGCCCAGTCTTAGTCATACCTTCCCTACTGATGTTAACATTTTTAATGGTGGCAGGGAATTGTGGGGGTGGTGGTGGTTTTTAAATAAAGCAGTACTTTGCCAGAGGTTGTGTCTGTGGCACCAGTGGCTAACACCAGGCCTTGCCAGGACCCTTTCCAGTATGTCCAACACCTTTTCTGCCTGACCCAGTGAGACAGTCACACAGTTTCAGAAAGAACTAGGGCTTATGAGTAGCTCCGCTGTTCATTTATTTGAACTTTTCCCCATGTTACTACCTGCTACTCTTCCACCGTCTGTCTTTCCCATCCTTTTTAACCACCCTTTATCCATCCTTTATCTTACTCCTACTAATTTCTGCATTCTTCTGGACCCCTCCTTCTTCCCTCATTGCTTCTCAGACATCTTTAAAAGAGAAAGGCACAGCTTTTGAAAGTGGACAGTAGACTGCAATTTCCCATGGTACACAGATACCCATGTGAAAATATGTATTGACTGAAGGAGGGAATGACATCAACGTCTGCATCAGCTTAACTCCCCTGGGGCTATCCTTCTCTGAGGTTGCTCTGCCACTTAGGACCTTTCAGTAAATTGCAACCAACTGAAACATTTGAAGAATATTATCTGCTGGTCACAGTGACAGAAGAGAAAAAATTAATTATCTAAGAAGCTTTAAGGACCAGACAACTATTCTGGCCAATATCTTCAACAAGCCAGAAGATAATCTTTCAATATGGAAAAGTTGAACCCTTTATGGTTATGGAATAAGTAGAAAATAACTTTGATGCTTAGCAATTGTCCAAACAAAACAATCATGAAAAAGTGATGGAGCTCCTAAGTTTTTCACAGAGCTGAATTTTTCTCAGAAAATTAATACAGCAAATGAAAATGAAATACTTTAGCTGCCATTAAGAAAGGATTTTCCAAAAACAAATAAAATGAAAAGATAAATAAGAGATACTCTTCCAAACCCCTGTAAGACATAGCCATAAACTTTTCCACTAGAGCCATAGTTTTTAAATGTATAGATCTATAGACTGCTAGAACAGAAAAAGCCAACGAAGATCACAAAGTGAAGCAACAGTTCCAACTCACAGAGCGCAGAATGAAAAGGAGCCAGAATCCAACCTTCCTAACTTCCAGCCCACTTTTCATCCTACTCTACACGTTATGTTCCTGCTCAACACGACTCTGCTTAATGTTCAAAGGCTGGAGAGTATGACAACAAAGGCCTCCATCATCTTCAAAGCTAGGAGATGAAAATAGGTTACAAACACACACATACACACACATATATATGACCGACATTTGAGTGTAATCACATCTCAGTATAACCCAAGGGGAGAGGCAGGTGTGGCAAAATCACTGGATTGCGAGCCAGGCTTTCCAATGAACTCATTGTGTGAAACTTACTCAAATTATTTAATCTCTTAGTGCCTTCTTGGATCTCTAAGACCCCTTCCTGATCTAATATTTGATGGTACTCTAAGATAACTCTAAGAAGTGGTGAAGAGTGCTTTTCAAAAATGTGGCTTTTAGAGGCACAAGGGAAGTTTCTCAGGGCAAAAACCCACCAGTCGTCTTGATTTCTCTCTTTTACCCACACAGCAAAAAAGTCTTCCTTCCAGGCATATTTGGCATAGAATTGCCTAGCATTTCCATTGCCCCCTTTCTCTTCTCAAAGCCAGAAGCCTTCCAATGGCCTACACAGCCTATGTAGTATGGCTGCCCACTTCCTCCCTTACTTCATCTACTACCTCTCCTTCCTTCCTGGCCCTCTGCCATGCTGAGCTTGCTCAGCCTCACACCTGACAGCCAAGTATCCACCTCAAGGCCTGTGCACTTGCTGTTCTCATTTATTCACCTCCTTCAGGTCTCTGCTCAAATATCTCTTCCTCAGAGTGACCTTCTTCAACCACTCTATAGAAACAGTACCCACCTAACCCTGTAGTCTCGACTCCTTCTCACTTTTTTCCATAGCACTTATCACTACCATTCAAATTATTTTTAATGGTCATTTCTCTCTTTCGCCACGAGAATGTAAGCTCCATGAGAACAAGTACAGGTCGACCACTCTAGGAAGAAAGTTCATTTGAGAATTCCAGGAAGCTGGCAAATGCCCTTCCGCAGTTTTTCAGGTGGGATTCAAACCATCCCACTTCCTTTCAGGCAAATACATTTCTTCCTGATCTCTGCACAAATAATTCCACTTCCTCTTATTTCCAGAAGTGAACAATATTTGTCCCTTCCATATAGTAGGCCCTTGATATTTTCAGAAAAAAGTACTTAAAATGAAACAAGCTGGGGAAGGCTTTTGGCAATCAGTGAGCAAACATGTCAGCAGAGTGATCTTCATCAATGCTGTGTTCAAGTATTTAGACAAGTTGGGTTACCCAGGCCATTTGGGATCACTGGAGTTACTTGGTTTAAACTTCTCAGGCTGGGAATGTGGCAATGACTGAGGCAAGCCACAAGTGCCAAGTGGTTAATTACATTTCTGTTACTAATTGTAGTGTGGCATTGTGTTCTCACAGTGAAGTAACATCTAGCGTTTGAGAGCTCTCCCAGTTTCAGTTCTCCCCAGGTCACTGAGCTCCTTCCTGGGTAAGACGACTAACTCTATTATCTCCATTCTTTCACAATTTTAGGGAAGCTGTGTTTAGGCTTTGTGAAAGAGTTGTCCTCTTTACATTTCTGCCTCAATTAACCATGTATCACCTGGGCTTTCTTCAGCCCTTATTTCCTCAAAATGCCTAAACTAAACCTGGAAAGCAGGAAATGCTGGCTTTCTGGGTGATTCCTTCAGCAATCTCCCCACACACTCCCATCAAGCTTGAGATTCTCTGTCAGTTTTCTCCCTTCTTCTGAGTAGAACTACTAAACTTAACTAGGACACTGGAGAGGAGTTTCTGGCAGAGCAGCAGTATAATAAAACATATCATGAGAAAGTTAACAGGGCCCAGCTCTGAGCAAAGTTACCATCCTGAAAGGCCTAATCATCCAGAGATGGAAAGGTCTTTCCCATCATGTAAAGAGCTGACTCCAAACTGACTCCAAACCCAGAGCCTCATAAAATCATGGAGCCAGGTATCAAATCTTTCATCCTACAGGCATTTAGAAGGGAACAAGGTTAGCTCTATATCATCGGAGACCCCTCATGTAGAAAGTGGGGAACAATCTTCATTCCCATAGATTACGAAATGTTGCATCTTTTTCCATTTATTTAAACAATATTATTTGATGGCATCCCTTGGCCCCCACCAGGCTGCCTCACCGACAGATGTCCACCAGCTGGTCCAGCTCAGGGCAGCTGCATTCATACATGTCCCGGCAGCTCATGTGGCTCTGGTTCATCAACTCTCCCAGCAGCTGGACCATGTTTTCAGGTGCTTCTTCACATATCTTCTTAAACTGGAGCACTCGCGCAGCCTCGCTGTACACATGCTTTGCCCGCTGATAGAGTTTGAAGATAAGCACTGACGAAGGAAGGAGATGGGGAGGGAGGTTGGGAATAGTTACTGGACAACCAAGTATAAAGAAAAATACACTTTTGAAGACTTTCATTTCTGTTTTCATTATCAATATCTTAAACTGTAATAGGTCTCTCTTTCACTGAAAGGATTCTTTCCATTGAAATGTGTCTATTTGCAAGTCAGTTTTACTTTTTTCTTGATACTGAATAAAATCTTGTAACGATATTTCCTTCACTTCACTCAACACACATGTGCATACACTTATGTGCAATCTAATCCATCCCAAATGAAGAGAGACGTTAACATGTATTGAGTACACCCTACATGCCAGACACTTTGAAAGTACTACTTTGTGTAGGCCGGGTGCAGTAGCTCACATCTGTAAACCCAGCATTTTGGGAGGCCGAGGCGGGTGGATCACCTGCGGTCAGGAGTTCAAGACCAGCCTGACCAACACGGTGAAAACCCGTCTCTACTAAAAATACAAAAATTACCTGGGCATGGTGGTGGGTGCCTGTAATCCCAGCTATTTGGGAGGCTGAGGCAGGAGAATTGCTTGAACCTGGGAGGCAGAGGTTGCAGTACGCTGAGATCACGCCATTGGACTCCAACCTGGGTGACAAAGCAAGACTCTATCTCGAAAAAACAAGTACTACCTCGTATAGTTCTCATCACAGCACTGAGGGATGTACAGTATGATCCCTGTTAACAGAAAGGAGGAGGCTCAATAGAGTGAACTGCCATGCTTAAGGTCACACATCCAGAACGTGGCGGAAGCTAAACAGATCAGGGATGCCTGACCCTAGAGCCATGTTCTTTCCACTCTGCCCCAATAGAAAGGACCCCTGAAAATTCTTAACAGTGGCAATTTTTTAATAAAAATAATATATATCCCAGATAAACACAATTATTTCTATGGGACATATAATATATATATATATACCTATATATATGTGTGTATGTGTGTATATATATACACTGCAGCATTATTTATCATAGAAGAAAGTAAGAAACAACTCAAGTATCTAATAACAGAGGACTTTAAAAAATTATGCTATATTCATTTTTGAAATATTACTGCTATCAAGACTCAGATTCTAAGGCAATTTGATATATAGGAAATTATTCATTATTAAGTGAAAAAACAACCTGCAAAACTATATGTACAACTGATACTAATTTTCCATACCCACATACATATATTTATGTACATTTTAATTTAAAAAACTGATAGGAAAGCACCAAAATGTTAATAGTAGTTATCTCTGTGGTCCATTATGGGTACTTTTTCCAGATTACCCACAATGACTCTGTAATTTCAGCTACAGAAATATGGCCTATTGCAATGGCTATGTCTATAATGCTTACACATTCCTGTGAATAACAACTTAGACTTCCTTACCATTTTCACCCATATTGAACAGTGGCTTAGCTAGTGTGGTGGGTCTGGGAAAATTTTGGAATATTTATGAAAATTCCCAGGCCTAGGGGAAAGAGACAGGGCTGAAAATCAAGAAGTTTATAATTTATTTATTTTTTTAATTTTACTTTAAATCCTGCATACATGTGCAGAACATGCAGGTTTGTTACATAGATATACGCATGCCATGATGGTTTGCTGCACCCATCAACTTGTCATCTCTATTAGGTATTTCTCCTAATGCTATCCCTCCCTTACCTCCCAACCACCGACAGGCCCCAGTGTGTGATGTTCCCCTCCCTGTGTCCGTGTGTCCATTGTTCAACTCCTACTTATGAGTGAGAACATGTGGTGTTTGGTTTTCTGTTCCTGTGTTAGTTTGCTGAGAATGATGGTTTCCAGCTTCATCCACATCCCTGTAAAGGACATGAACTCATCCTTTTTTATGGCTGCATAGTATTCCATGGTGTATATGTGCCATATTTGCTTTATCCAATCTATCATTGATGGACATATGGATTGGTTCCAAGTCTTTGCTATTGTGAATAGTGCCGCAATAAACATATGTGTGCATGTGTCTTTATAGTAGAATGATGTATAGTCCTTTGGGTATATACCCAGTAATGGGATTGCTGGGTCAAATGGTATTTCTAGTTCAAGATCCTTGAGGAATTGCCACACTGTCTTCCACAATGGTTGAACTAATTTACACTCCCACCAACAGTGTAAAAGCTTTCCTGTTTCTCCACATCCTCTCCAGCATCTGTTGCTTCCTGACTTTTTAATAATTGCCTTTCTAACTGGTGTCACACGATGGTATCTCATTGTGGTTTTGATTTGCATTTCTTTAATGACCAGTGATGATGAGCTTTTTTTTCACATGTTTGTTGGCCACCTAAATATCTTCTTTTGAGAAGTGTCTGTTCACATCAAAAAGTCTGTAATTTCTTAACAGCTCTGTGACAACTAGCTATACACAAATTGCTACCTTTATAATACTCTATTTCCTCACCTCTAAAATGAGGTTAAGAGTCACTTCTCAGGATCCTTCCAGCCCTAATATTTTATAATTCTATGAAGGGCTTCTTCCAAGAGTCCTTCAACATTCCGCCCATATTGTTTTACTTTATAAAGAAGATGCTGTTACTGGTAGCTTTTGTTTACATCCCCAGTTCTACTCTCTGCCCTTTTCCACCCTACTATCAGCCCCAAAGGCTGACCTGTATAGACTACACCAGTGAGTCCCCTGCCATCTAGATTTGAGAGCAGGAAAAGATCAGCAACAGATGGGAGGGAAAAGAGTGAGGAGGATTTATCCCCCCGCTCCTCCCTTGCAGAGCCATTTAGAGCTGGCACTGTCCCTCTACTGAAGGACATTGAACATTCTTCAAAATCTCCTTTTCTACATGACTCTCTCCTCCTGGGTCTCCCTCTAGGTTCCTCTCCCCTAAACTATGATTGCTTTTACGGAAGCACTTTTACATTTCTACTAATGAACCAATAAATCTTATTAAAGTTTCAGGTTTCATTTTTTCCCCTCTACAGCACTGTCTTTATAACTCTTATTTTCTTAGATAACCACTGTATCATTATCACACCTAACAAAATTACCAGTGGTTCCTTAATATTGCCTCATATTAAGTCCATATTTAAATTTTCCCAATTGTCCACCAGTTCAAATTTCAATTGGTTTACACCAAGATCCAAACAAATTCCACACATTATATTCAGTTGTTATGTCTAATAAGTCTCTTTTAGTCAATCAAGAATTTAGTAGTTAAGTGATTTTTGATACTCTGGATTTGCAATATCCTATCCAAGCATATTTTAGGGCCATATCCTATAATGAAACTCAATACAGTCCATTAGGGAGAGTACACTTTGGTTTTCCTTTAGGATTACATACTTCTTTAGGATTAAATGTTTTCTTTTAGGATTAAATATTTTAAAATAGAAACTATCC
The DNA here is from genome assembly GCF_000951035.1 of Colobus angolensis palliatus. Taxonomy (NCBI): domain Eukaryota; kingdom Metazoa; phylum Chordata; class Mammalia; order Primates; family Cercopithecidae; genus Colobus; species Colobus angolensis. The sequence goes on along the minus strand of NW_012121598.1, from coordinate 4,461,319 downwards.
AGAGAGATGTTTTCTATTAAACCCAGGACTGGTGCTTTGATTTTGACAAAAAACATTCACAAGATACCCACCAGACTACCGGAACTTCACAATCCTGGCACCTTCCTGAATCTGTTCTCTTCTTGCAGAGGAAGTGTTTCACAGCAGGACTTCTGAATACCTTAGTGTCTAAGGGGGACTCTTGCTGGGCATTCTGAAGGTGCATGAGAGATTGCCATGGCTTGCAATCTCCTGAATGGTAGTAACTCAGACAACAAGGGAAAGGGCAGAAAGGGCATCTGTTTTCAATTGTGAAATAAAAATCCTGCCAAAAGCCACAACAGATTTGGAGACCACCCTTTGGGTGGGAAAGCAGTTCTGTGTTGGCTGAATGTCACAAATGCTCTCTGGATTCAGGGTTCTGGCTTGTTATGTACTGGCAACTCATCAGGTCTCTGTTATACAGATATCAAAAACTGCAAGAAAATCTGAAGCTTTATCCATAACCGCATTCTTCCTTGTCCAGCTAACATGATAGCTGGATGTTCCAGCTGTCTATGAGCTCTTGTCATCATTGGGAGCAATTATTACATTAAAGGATGAAGGAAGCTGTTTCTTACTATGTTCATTGTATGCATGATTACTTTCAAGGCAAATTCAATTGAAGAATATAACACTAGATGATACTTTCCTCCAATATTATTAATGGCCTATCCTATTCATGAGAAATCCAAAGCTTCAAAGTGGGATGCACTGCATAGTCTTCAGAACACTGATTTTCTCCAATGTAAATCTTACATAATCCCTGAATCTAGTCATGAAATCACGGCACAAATTCTGAAATCTAAATGTTCATGGCCATATATACTTAAACTGCAAAATACATATTTCATTTTGTTGTAGTAATTTTGACTTGTATAATAAATTCTATTGGCTAAATTCCTTCTGACCGGCCTCCTAGCTGTGCTTCCAGCACACCACGTGGCTCCTGCGATAGGTCTGTGGCAGTAGCTGTTTTGTTGTCCTGAAATGCTCTTCCCCATGATCTTCACATGGCTGGTTCCTTCTTGTGGTTCAAGACTCAGATGTCACAGCTTTAAAGAGACTCAGCTCCAATCTGGAGTAGCCCCATTTTCTCCATTCTGTTTTATACTCCCAACACCTATCACCATCCAATATTTTCCTGTGTGTTCATTTGTTCATTGGTTTGTGGTTGTCTCCCACCAATGTCTAATTTCTTCACAACTGTCTCTAGCAGCTAAAATAGGATCTGGCACTTAGTAGGGGTTCAATAAATGTTTATTGAATGAATGATTCTGATCCTTCTCCTTGTAACAAAACTGCACTGAAACTAGGCTAAATAAACAGTAGTGAAACAAGTACAATACAGAATATAAAGGAGACGTACTATTTTGACAATTTATACTCACTGGCATCCTCACCACAAAGTGGGGAAAGTTTGCTAAAATAAAGTTTGGAAACAATTAGTAAACTTCAGTGCCCAAAGTATACCCTAATACTCATTATCACAGATGGCTGAGAATTGTTTATGTTGTATTTTGCTTTATAGATGTGAGAGAAAAAGAGATTTCTAAAACAAAATGTGTTTCAAATAAAAGAGAAAGAATACAAAAATAGATAATCGTAAACAGTAAAAATTAGTTTTTTTTCTTTAAGGCAATCTTTGTAACAAAGAGTTGCCTATTAACGTTTTCCTTTAAAAGATGGTTACATAGTTTATGATCAGAACCCATCTCTAACCAAGGAATCTAAATCAGGGCACACATAATTAGTTATTTTGTTGGATCTCTGGTGGGAAAGGGTGAGGGAAAGCCTTTGACAGGTGAGGCACACTGAGCACCATTTTAAGCTCTGAGGACAGCAGGTCAACAGTAGATAGAGGACATGTCTATTTCATCTCTGAAAGAGTCCCACTGATTTAAATTTAACCTCTGCATACAAGAGCTAGTGGCCTCTTCTTTATTACCTCATCATCTGCTAAGAGAAATGCCAAAAGCACTGAGTCATCTGAAAGAGCTTCACTGATTTAATTTTAAGTTCTCCATGCAAGAGCTGGTGGCCTCTTCTTTATTACGTCATCTTCTGCTAAGAGTGATGCCATAAGCACTGAGTATGATAGTCATCTAGCAACAGTGAACCAACAGTTCTTATTGAGCACCTACTATGCACCCAATACCATGCTCCAAATGACGGGAAAGCCACAGGAAGTAGAACCTCTGCATTAAGGGAACTTATAACTTACTTATTCAGATAAGACAAACCACGACGCCAATAGACAGTGAGCAATTGCAGCAGACATCTGAGTGCTGGAAATGCTGAAGGTGCACTAAGAAGACAGAGTTTGCTGGGGAAGGACCAGCAGTGGGAGATGTCACAGGAGAGGGGTCTGAGCCACACAGTGTCCCTGCTGTGAAGAGAAAATGGCCAAAGGCCCAACGTGGGAACAGGCAGAGTGTGTTCATGGGCCTGAAGAGAGCAAGCTGACTAGAATCTGGCTCTGTAGAAAGCCATCCTCACATCTGAGGCTTTAACATCCTCAGCTACATCCACTATACAAAGATTACAAACTAACAACCCATGCGCCACAGCCAGCCACGGTGATGCCTTCTTGATTCGAACGTCTTTATGCTGGAAGATTTACCTAAGAATCTGGATTTCTACTTACTTTGGAAAATCGGAAGGTCTGACAGTGCTGGATCTGCATTACTGTCTAGCAACTGTTGACTGGAGCTGAGGAGTACCTACCCCTTTGAGACAGGGTACATACACTTTATTCCACACAGTTCTCACCATTCCCAACTATGTGACCCTTAGCCTGCCTCACTAGTTTATATGCCAGGCTGGTCCTTGCAGATATGTGCTTGTGGTCCCTGTTCTATAAAACTTTCTATAATAGGACTTCTCAGCAGAAGAGTGGGCATGTATCTTCCCTGAGTGGGTCATCATGCCATAACGAGCCACTGTTACTGTTACTATCAAATATCACCTCCCATAGGTGCACTGATAAACAATGTATTGATTTATAATCTGTCTTCCTGTAACCTCTACTCTTTGGTCTTGGTTCTGTTCCCCAGACATATGTAAACACAAGGTAACCCTTCCGATATCTGAAGACAGCTCTCATGCACCGTGCCTTTTACACATTGTGGAGGGTCCACTATGTACCTGCTTAGGGACCAATAATGAATAAGTGTATTAAACAGGGTTCTCCAGTGGGACAGAATGAACAGGATATATAGGTATATAAAAGAAGGAGAATTGGCTGATATAATCACAAGGAGAAGTCTCCTGATAGGCTGTCTCCAAGCTGGGGAGGGAGAGAGGACAGTAGTATGACTCAGTCCAAGTCTGAGAACCTCAAAACCAGAGAAGCCAACAGTGCAGCCCTCAGTCTGAAGCCAAAGGCCCTAGGACCCCCAGAAAGCTGCTGGTGTAAGTCCCAGAATCCAAGGCTGAAGTACCTAGAATCTGATGTCTAAGGGCAGGAGGAGACGAAGCAAGCATCTGACACAGGAAGAGAAAGGGAGCAAGAGGACTCAGCAAAACCCATCTTCTTCCACCTGCTTTGTTCTACCCGTACTGGCAGCCAGTTGGATGGTGCCTACTCACATCACAATAAGTTCTTTACTTTCCACAAGTAATAGTCTACTAGAAAGAAATCATTAAATGAGATCAATAAAGGGCGAGATATGCTAAAGCAGCATCTCACAGCTAAAATAGAGGCACACAGTCAAGAGGGTGTCTGGATCTAGATGCATATGAGAGTAGAGCTTGAGATAAAGACTTGGATGCAGAGAGCAGAAATCTAGGAAGCAGGGGTGAAAGAGGAAGAAAAGTGATTCAGGAAAGAAAGCAAGCCAAAAAAGGGGCTTAGTGAGCAGATTAACTATGTGCACAGCTCCCGGCCTAATCTCTCAGGGATCTCTCTGAAGAGTCATGTTGAATGTGCCTACCATTGGCCCACAGGCAATGGGAAGGCTGGGGCATTGACCCACTCACATTCTCATTGTTTGAGTGTTTCCCCCAAGAAGGGTTAACTTCTCCACAAAGATATGCCTGGGTAACATGTCTGCCTTCAGTGACTATGGAGAATGCACAAAGGCTACAAAGAAGAGGCACTCATACAAGCTGCTAGCTTAACATGGGCTGCCAGCAATGCTGAAATCAGGTAGGCCAAGGGGATGTAGCACAGTAATCATTACATCCACTGAGGAATTAAACCAGTGAAGTCTAAATAGATGAGTAGGTGTTCAGCAAACCAATGGAACGGTGGGATAAGAACCAAAGAAAAGGGTGGGGCAGAAAGAACATCAAGAGCAAAGACGTAGAGACTATAAATCATTAGGTGCTTTTAGAGAACACAGAGTACTTTGACTACTGGAGCATGAAAAGAGGATAAAGAAATAGAAGCAGCAGAGAATGTAATGGGAGAGAAAATCAAAGCAATGGGCTGAGGCCAGATAATGAGAACTTTGAATGTCATGCTAAGATGTTTAAATTGTATCCTGCAGATAAGTGGTTCTTGGCCCTTTAAGGATTTTAGAACCTTTTGAGAAGTAAATAAAACAATGTACCCTCTCCCCCATGTGAATGAATAAATAACCAAAATACTCCATATAACACAACAAACACACAGATTGCATAAAGCTATTGTTGAATCCAGGTTAAAAATTTCAGTAAGATTGAGAAAAGGATATGCTTGTCAATAAATGGTGCTGAGAAAACTGGATATTTATATGCAGAAGAAGAAAATAGACTCCTATCTCTCACCATATAAAAAAATCAAGATGAATTAAAGACTTAAATGTAAAAACCAAAACTATAAAACTACTAGAAGAGAACAGAGGGGAAATGCATCAGGACACTGGTATAGGCAAAGATCTTATGGGTAAGACGACAAAAGTCACCAGTGACAACAACAAAAACAAATAGGACAACATGAAACTAAAAAGATTCTACCCAGCAAAGGAAACCTATCAACAGAGTGAAGAGACGACCTGCAGAATGGGAGAGAATACCTGCAAACTACTCATCTAACAAGGAACTAACATCCAGAATATACAAAGAACTCAAACAACTCAACAACAACAACAACAAAAATGCAGTTAAAAAATAGGCAAAGGGTCTGAATAGAGATTTCTCAAAAGAAGACATATAAATGGCTGACAGGTATATGAAAAAATGCTTAACATCACTAATCATCAGGGAAATGCAAATCAAAACCACCATGAGATATCATCTCACCCAGTTAGAATGCCTACTATCAAAAAGACAAAAAAATAAGTGCTGGTGAGGATGCAGATAAGAGGGAACTCTTCTACACTGTTGGTGGGAATGTAAATTAGTACAGCCATTATGGAAAACAGTATAGAGGTTTCCAAAAGAACTAAAAATAGAACTACCATGATTCATCAATCTCACTACTGGGTATTTATCCAAAAGAAAGAAAATCAGTATATCAAAGGGTATCTGTGCCCCATGTTTATTTCAGCACTATTCACAATAGCCAAGATATAGGATCAACCTAAATGTTCACCAACAGATGAATGAATAAAGAAAATGTGGCATGTACACACAATAGAATACTATTGAACAATAAAAAAAGAATGAAATCCTGTCATGAGCAGAAATATGGATAAACCTAGAAGGCATTATGTTATGTGAGATAAATCAGGCAGAGAGATAAAAAAAAACCACATGATCTCACCCATCTGCAGGAGCTAAAAATAACTAAGCTCATGGAAGTAGAGAATAGAATTATAGTTATTAGAGGATAGGAAGGGTAGTGGGGGAAGGCAGGTAGAAGAGAATGGTTACAAAATTGTAGCTAGATAGGAGGAATAAGTTATAGTGTCCTATAGCACTGTAGAGTGACTACAGTTAACAAGAATTTATTATACATGTTCAAAAACACTAGAAGAGGCCGGGCATGGTGGCTCATGCCTGTAATCCCAGCACTTTGGGCGGATCACCTGAGGTCGGGAGTTCGAGACCAGCCTGACCAACATGGAGAAACCCGTCTCTACTAAAAATACAAAATTAGCCGGAAGCGGTGGCGCATGCCTATAATCTCAGCTACTCAGGAGGCTGAGGCATGAGAATTGCTTGAACCCAGGAGGCAGAGGTTGCGGTGAGCCAAGATCATGCCACTGCACTCCAGCCTGGGCAACAAGAACGAAACTCCATCTCAAAAACAAAAACGAAAACAAAAAACAAGCAACTAGAAAAGAGGATTCTGAATGTTCCCAACACAAAGCCATGCTAAATGTTTGAGGTGACGTATAGCCTAATTATCTTGATTTGATCATTACACATTTGTATACCTGTATTGAAACATCACTCTGTACCCTATAAATATGTACAATTATCATATGTTAACTAAAAATTAAAGAAAAAATTCCCTAAATAGTAAAAAATAAAATAATTCCAGTTAGAAATAAGAAATCATTATGTTTTTAGTAATTATATCAGTCAGGATTCTTGTTTGTGAACAACAGAAACCTACACCAACTACCTCAAGCAAAAAACAAACTTATTTTGAAGATACTAAGAAGCTCACAAAATCTTTTAGGATTAGATATTTCCATTCTCTATTAGAACGTGAAACCAGGTGGGAAGAGGTTAGAAGCTAAGGGAAGCAGCCAGTGAAGAACTGCCAACATCATTCCACAAGAGCAGTCTGGATGTGACATTGGAATTTAGACACTTTATCAACTGACGTATGCCTGTTAGACTCAAAGTCCCAGCCATAAACACGTGCCCGGACACCAGAAGAAGCCTAGTACCCTTGTCCACATGCAGGTGTCAAGTGACTCAAGAGACAAATCTGACCCTTCAACTTCCCCATCACCAACATACACATAGCAGATTTCCCTGAGATGGAAAAGGGGCCCAGATGCTAGGTAGCCAAAACTATGGCAGCTGCTACCTGCCCCCTGCAGCAGTGAAATACCACAACTATTTGAGTCTTCTCTCCAGAGCAACCTTCCAAGTTCCAACATGATTGAATTTCCAGTCTCCTTCACCTGTTTATTCTTCCAAATACACTTTAGTCTGTGTCTGCCCTTCTTGAAGGGTGGTTCCCAGGCCTGAATGCAGTTCTGGATGTCGGTCTGATGACTGCAAGGGAGAGCTGGACCATCATCTCCCTCATCCTTTATGCAGTGACTTTCTCCACGTAGCCTCATATCACCGAAGTGCAGAAAGGTTTGTAAATACAGAAGAATGCAGAGCATTTGTTTTCAGCTATCAAGCTAAGAAGTAGTATTTTAAGAATATTTTATCACCTTAAATGAAGGCTATCTCGGGATAATTAATCATAAAGAATAAATATGCTGGTCTGAGATAATTGGAAATCTTTATCATGTAAGTATATAATTAATCTTTCTGAGACTTTCATACCCCAGAATATTTTCCCACTGTTTGAGTGAGGGGCGAAAAGCAGTTGTGGCTGTAGCTGGCTGTGCACAATCATATAACTACACATTACTGGTCAATTTCTCTAACAAATAGAAAGCTCCACTAAGCTAAACCAAGAGTTGGTCTCCAAGAAGAGCAATCCAGAGGTGGATGAGGAAAACCACTTCAGAACCCAGAACAGAGTCCTGTTTTCCTTTGCAGCAAAGTTATAATAAGGACTCTGTGCTCTGAGGCAAAGACTCTTTGGAGCATTTAAGCAATATAATTGAAAAACACTTGAATAATCCTCATTGAAGTTGGAATGTGGTTTCAAATTTATTTTCCTAGTAATAATATTTTTTAAAAATGTTAAACTTCTGAAATGGTCAAACCCACATAAAATAAACTGCTGTTTTCAGCCACATTAGTATCCCATTCCCATGCAGCAAAGACTAAATTAAATTAGCATTTTACATTTAAAGGGAAAATATCCTTACCGATTTTAAAAGCAAACCCGCTGGTGAAAAAAAAAAAAAAAAAAAAAAGCACTTTCAACATAAAACACACTAATCCATGGAAAAGTACATTCCAAAAAGCATTTGTGAATATTTGAAAATCAACAGCATAAAACTGTGTTATGGAGAGTAACGGTGCTCCTCGTGTTTACGGCTTCCCTTTCTCAGATTTCCAAAGTAGTGAGCGCCTTCAAGGTCTGTTCCGTAGTACATGTTACTCCTCTGATCAAACCCTTTGCCTCACTCCACTGTAGTCACCCTCACCTGCATTTTACACGCTGGCATATGCTAAGCTCCTGTAAATAAGTCCAGAGTCATTCACGTTACAAGACAGAGCCCATCACTCTCTTCTTTCCATTCTACCCTCTACCTTTGTAGTATGGATTCTTACCATCCCATGTCTGTACCACTGCACTACCTTCTAACTGGTATCCCTCTCCCCTCTAATCAACCTGCTCATACATACCATGACAAACTTCCCGAAGTGCCATTTTGATTGTGGCATTTGTAAATATTTCATTGCATCAAAATCTAGCATATTTTTCCATTGCCCAACAAATTAAAGCCCCCACATTTCAATTCATCAAGACACATCAACAGTCCCCCAAATGGTATGGTTGTGACACTATCCTCTCCCTGTTGACTTGAGATGCCTGCCCTGCACCATCACTGCCTGTCCACTGGCAGCATGCAGAGTCCCAGAATGAAGACACTGCATCAGCATCCTACCCAGTCTGATTCTGCAATCCCCACATCTCTTTCACTATCAGCCTGGATGCCACCTCTTTTACAAAACTCTCAAAAAACATAAGTCAGAGGCATCCATACCTCCCACCCCGGCACACTTTAATTACTTTGTGTTCTTTTCTAATTATAGTTACCATATATTGCTTTAGGAGGGCAGGGACTGTGCCCTCTTTATATCTTTATAGCCCCTTTGGAACCTAATAGAGTGTCTTGAATATGGCAGGTTCTCAATACACATCATTTTGCTCTCATCCTATTAGCAAGGGAAGAATCTGAAGCTGCTCCCTGGATGAGCCATATTTTTGTGTCTCACTCTCTTGAGGGAATTACTTTCCCATTAATTTTCCAGAACTTTCCTAAAACTTTATTCTTGGAAGACATGAAAAGAGGAAACAATTTCAAGCCATTTGAAAAGGAGCCTAGAGAGTTAAGAGGGAATCTTGGTCAATGCAGAGCTGCAAGAAGGACTATGAGAAACAGTGGTCATGCTTGCCTAGAGCTGGCCTGGCCTGGTATTTTTACATGAAAGGGAATAAGATCTTGTCCTAGATTTCTTCTATTAACTGAATTACAGGAAAAATATATAAGGGAATAAAAAGGGATGAAAGAGAGGCAAAAGAAAAATTAGTGCCTACCTGTGAAATAAGTAGCATATTTCTATTAGGACACTTTAGTTATTGTTTTAATGTTGTCTTCCCACAATATTAAGTAAGAATAAGGATTATGCTGGCCTTGCTGATTCTAATACACAGTACCTAGCACAGTGCTTAAATAGTTGGTTCTCAGTCAAACATTTGCTGATAAAGGAATAAAAATCTACCTCTATTTACTTATGTTATTTATTTCCCAATATGATGAAAAAGCAGGAGGTGACCAGATTACGTCAACAGTTTGTTATCTGGCATGTGAAATGACTCTACTAGATTACATAGGCTGTTGTCCGGAATTTGCTTTTGGAAGGCAGGCGCTGGAGCAGAACAGGAAGAGCCATCTAGGGACTGAAAGTGAGGGAGCTCTGAATCATGTGCCAAATGTGGCCCTTCTCTGAATTTCCTCAAGGCAAGTATTGAAGGACAATACACCTGCACTATACCTGAACTTTCCAAAATGCCATGCAGTATTAAGAAGATAAAAATCTTTCACTTTCACAAACATCTAGAGATGTCCCTATTCTCAAGGTGTTTACACTACAACTGGCAATACCCTGAAAGAATAAATCAAGATGCTGCTATTTCACAGCACTCCATGATTACAAATGTGCTTATGCAGTTCTCCAGAAGCCAGTTGGGAAGTGAATGCACACAGGTGTGTTTGTTTGTAGTTTCTCTGCATTTGTGTTTATGTGCTTTTCCATAAGCAACCTTCCCCCCTTTATCAGATTCTTTTTCCTGTTTTCTTTATTCATATGACTCTTTCCATTGTGATCTTCATCCTCTCTGTCCCCCTTCACTTTTTAGGCTAAAATAAGATAAATGAAGCATATATCTTGCTATTTCTTGTGTTAATTAAGTAGACTTTTATATTGCTTCTTCTTGGAATATTTTATAACTTCTCATTAAAAGACTAAATTATATTGCTTTCCGATGTAGGTGGTCTCTGGTCTTTTTTACTGTTCCATCAGCGGCCCTTGACAGAATAAGGGTTTCCCAATATTAGAGAAGTCCTAATGGACTAAGGGTGTTAATCTTTGTGGTCTCTCCCATTCTAATCCTTTCTAAAGACAAAACAAGAAACCATCTTCCTCAAACATTTTCTAAAAAACTATGGAGCATCTCTACCCTGAATATAGAGTGGTGGCCTGTCATATTTTCATCTGAAACCTGCAGCATGAATGATGATCAAGTCAGATCTCATATAGTTAAACTGTTAGTGTCTATACACATATAATAGGTCATCATTTTTGTTGTCATTACTATTGATATTTGGCAATAGCCTGCTAAAAGCCACTAGATCCATTCACAGTTACTCACCTCAGCTGACTCTCATGGAAACAAATGGCACAGTAGGTAGAAAGTAGCATACAATTTCTAATTTAGAAACTATTAGGAAACTTTCTTCCACCTGAAGCTAAGTACTTTGAAAGAGGACTACAGAAATTGAACAACTAATAAACAGAAGGAGATGTTTTCTTGAACTAGGATGTTAGAATGACTGGGAAGAAAGTGACAAGCCATCATTACCAAGTAAGCTTTCACCAGATCACGTGCAGATAAAATGCCAGTATAAGAGAAATGTGCAACATAAAAAGAGATCACAGTATGTTTGTCTAATTCTTAAATGAAAATAACTTGAAATTTGATCAAGAGCAATATTCATTGTCCCAGATGTTTGGAAAAAATGTCAACTTCATATTTGTATATGAGAAAGTAAATTGGTTCTCATTGGTTCACCAAGATTTGATGGGATGAGACTCATAGCCACTCAACCTGGGAAAGTACAGTTGTCATCAGGCTGCTTCCAAATATTCCAGCTCTCCTCACACATATTAAGACTACTTCCTCACCCTCACTGAAGTTCATCACATCCATCTGACTTGCTTTGGCCAATCGAACGAGCATTGCGGTGATGCTCACTGTTAAGAGCCAGAGAGCAATTAACAACATTACCTTCCTCCTGCCACAATGATTGTGGACAAACGTGTTGAGATGGAGCCCTCTGAGCCTAGCTCCATAAGTGTCTTAGATGAATGAACTCTGTCGCTGACTTATGTCAGATATACAGAGTGAGTAAGAAATACACTTTTGTTTGGTCAAGCCACTGAGACTTTGAAATTGTTTGTTACTAAAGCACAATCAGTTTGAACTTACCAGTACAGGAGAATCATTTTGACCAAAATAAATGAATTTCACCATAAGAAAAGCTGCTTTGTATACAAAGAGAACATTTACTTATGCGGAAACCTACAAAATGTAAAAATGAAAGCATAAGTAGCAAAAAAGGAAAACAGGATGGCAAGATGTTGGCCTCTTAGGTAGATGATGACTATAGAAGATGCTTTCCTATAGATGTTTCCAAACTAGCAGAGGAGTGACATAGGAGACAATGAGATGTCCTTATATCTGCAGAAGCCTCATTCTACTCAAAACATAGTATCTAATAACTTCACAGCTGATCCTTTGATAATTTCACTCCTGAAAGACAGAGATAATCCATGATAAATTTAAGCAAAGGGCACACTGGGTAACATTTCCTTAAATACATATATTTACAAGTTTAGAAATTATACATTTTCCTTTCCTTTTCTTCCCTTCCTTCCCCTTGAGGCAGCCACAAATGAGAAGACCAGCAAGACTACAGCCAAAGAAGCAGCTGGGGCTGAGGAGGTGTACAGGAAATACAGGGTCAGAAACAAAGAGGCCCGCAAGGCTGGACCAAGGTGGTGGTCAGAGCTGAGGAGACCAAGGGGGTCAGTGATGCCAAGGCCAAGGAGGCAGCTGTGGTGAAGAAGATAGTTAGCAGGGTCAGGAAACCAGGTACACACAGGGAGAATGAGCAAATAAGTAAATATACTAAGAATGATGAGATACATGTGTTTTTCATGCTTCAAAGGCCTACATAGGAGCAGCTGGTGCCACGGCAGTTCAGTTACATTGTTACTTCTCTGCTGGCCTCAGAAGCCAGAACCATGCCACCATTAGCCTTGTGGGACAAGAGGCACACTGTGAGTACTGACCTACCTACCAGTGGCTGAGAAGCTGACCAACACACAACACAAATCACTGGTGTGATTCCAACACATATCCTAGGCTTTTCCTACAGAAGTTGAAAGTTTTACAATGCCGTGCCTTTAAATATCCTACTTAATTTCATTCTTAGTTTTGAAGGGGGAAGGTGAACCAATGAATAGGGACATAATCATGTACACATCTGAAAGAGGAAGTGGAATTCCCCGGTTATCTGCAATATCAGGTAAGGCCATTTTTTTTGCGAGGAAACAAGGTAGGAACCTTTACTCCTGGCATGAACCTGTCCTCCATAGCCAGACAACTGAGAAGTCAATAGAAGCTGATGGGCAAAAAGAAGTGACCAGGCAGAGAGAGAAACAAAAAAGGACTAATGAAAGCAAATTTTCTGCAAACTTGACTTCCAAAACAACTTAAAGCATAATATCTTTTGTGTGGAAGAAAAATCATTATCATTTAATTTATTCTTTTATACTTTGTTTTACAACATTCTATTATTTCATCTTATAAAAACGGAAACAACAGACAAAACCAAAGCACCCATTTTATTGGCTTTCTCATTAGAAGTCCATCTCACAGATTTTAAGGATTTCTGTTCAACCAACATCTGTAAACTCTAGAAGGGTCTATAATTTCCTTTGGAGTTTCATCTCGCTTTATGGAAATCTTTTCTTCCAAAACATTTACAAGAAGAACAATGGAATCTGTTGAGATCACACAGTTTTTACTGCTTGATAGCTTATAAGCCACATTTAAATCAATTTTCTTCAAAATTGAAAACCCTTAATGGACATTTAAATTACTAAACAACTGACCCATTTTACATTGTAAAGCACCTTTATACTTTTTATTAGATAAAAACAAACTACTCTTCTTAGACTTAACCAAGATAATCTATGAGAACTGTATTTTTATTAAATGTGAAAATTCCATAGCACTTCTCATGGCTCTTCTAGAACACAACAGCTTACGCATATTATAGCCAAGTTGAGTTGTTCCTTAAATAAAGCAAGCTTCTAGATGCCACACAGTCTTATCTCTGCTAAGGCCAAAACACTAGAATGGGAAATAGCCATAAAAGAAACTCTTTGGACATAAAGCTACCTAATTTTATCACTACTGCTTAGTCTCAAGAAAAAATTAGAGCCCAGCAAAGTCAAAATTAGATATCACCTCCCGTAATTGGTGCAGGATTGCTAAGGGCAGCTTGTAAGTGTGCCAGAATTTAAAAAGTGATGGCAGAAAAAGTATTGGATTAAGTTAGAAGACTAGGATTTGGGATCTGGCTCCAGCTCGTACCACCCATGTGGTCCTGACAAATCACTAAATTCTCTCACCTCAGTTTCTTCATGTTGATAACCCTGTGCCCCAGGGTTGGTGTGAGATTCAAATTAGATGGTATGTGTAAAGGGTCATGTGGAAACTATAAAAGGTATAACAAGTTGTTTTGTTCTTTTTTTCTTTACAATTGACTCTAAGTGTCTTCCTAAAGAGCAATCTATGTCAGGGCTTTGTTCTTTATTAAAAGCCATGATTATCACCAGCACTTTGTCAGCATGTGGTCACAGGCAAAGTTGGTAACTGAAGTAATGAAATTTGGGTCTACCCCAGCACGGTGTGGCTAAGCAGCTGGGCCACCCCAACCCACAGCAGTTTGGACACTCCCAAAAGAAATGCTCCCAACAAATTCCTTTTTTTTTTAAAGCTAAAATCTAAACCACCTGACTCATTCTCTCTACTTTACTCTCTATTTACTTCCTCACAAATTCTTCTGTCCTCCAATGTGCGTTCCTGAGTTATATGCGTGATACACGTGCCTATCTCTCCTCGCCCTGGCCACAGCTTCACATTTGCCTCTTGGGTCACACCATGGGAAACATCCCTCCCAATTACATCCGGCCCCTGAGGCTCCAAGACTCCAGACCACTCTACCATACCCTTCGACAATTCCTACCTGTGGGTAAGACCTGGCAAATAATCCTGAAACTATTCCTAAACAATTTCTAAACAACATCTAAAGGACCGAAGGATTTTGCTTTGTGTGTGTTTAATTTGAATGGTCACTGAGCATTTCTATACCTAATTATTAGAAATTTGGAAACAGAAAATAAGAACTGCACATGGGCCTTTGGAAATCCGGCTGGTTTAACAGAAGCTTCAAGCCACAGCTTGATTTGAACATCTCTCCCTACACTGTCACCTCAAGGTCAACATCCTTAAAAAAAAGAAATTCCAACCAAGAGTTTCATATCCAGACAAACTAAGTTTCGTAAGTGAAAATAAAATCCTTTTAAGACCAGCAAAGGCTAAGGGAATCCATGACCATCAGAGCGGCCTTACAAAAGATCCTTAAGGAAGTGTTAAACATGGAAACAAAAAACTGGTACCTTCCACCACAAAACACACTTAAGTACACAGCCCACCAACACTATTGTATTAGTCCATTCTCATGCTGCCAATAAGGACATACCAGAGACTGAGCAATTTATAAAGGAAAGAGGTTTAATTGACATAGTTCTGCATGACTGGGGAAGCCTCGGGAACTTACAACCATGGTGGAATGAGAAGCAAAATGTCCTTCTTCACAGGGTGGCAGCAAGGTGAAGTGCCAAGTGAATGGTGGAAAAGCCCCTTATAAAACCATCAGTTCTCAAGAGAACTCACTCACAATCATGAAAACAGCAGCATGGGGATAACTGGCCCCATGATTCAATTACCTCCCAGGATCTCTCCCATGACATGTTGGGATTATGGGAACTACAATTCAAGATAAGGTTTGGGTGGGGACATAGCCAAATTATATCAACTATAAAGCAATTATATAATCAATTCTACAAAAAAACCAGCTAACAAAGCGATGACCAGATCAGACCCTAACATGTCAATATTAGCTTGGAATTTAAACAGGCTAAATGCCCCACTTAAAAGACACAGAGTGATGAGTTGGATAAAGAAGCAAGAACAAACTGCATGCTGTCTTCAAGAGACTCATCTCACATGCAATGACACCTGTAGGCTCAAAGTAAAGGGATGGAGAAAGATCTATCAAGCAAAGAGAAGACAAAAGAGCAGGGGTTGCTATTCTTATTTCAGATAAAACAGACTTTAAGCTAACAATGATCAAAAAGGTAAAAAAATGGGCATTACATAATGATAAAGGGTTCAATTCAGCAAGATAACTTAACTGTCCTAAATATATATTCACCCAACATTAGAGCATCCAGATTTACAAAACCAAGTTCTTAGAAACCCACAAAGAGACTTAGATAACCAAACAATAATAGTGGGAGACATTAACACCCTACTCAGATCATCCAGGCAGAAAACTAACAAAGATATTAGGGACTTAAACTCAGCACTTGACCAAATGGACCTAACAGATATCTACAGAATACTCCACCAACAACAGAATATACATTCTTCTCATCTGCACATGGCACGTATTATAAGACTGACCACATGCCCAGCCATAAAGTAATTCTCAACAAATAAAAAAAAAATCATAACAATCATGCTCTCAGACTATATCACAATATATAAATAAATAAATAAATAAACAAAGAAGAATGCAATACCAAGAAGATTTCTCAAAACCATACAATTCCATGAAAACTAAACAACTTGCTCCTGAATAACTTTTAGGTAAAGAAGGATATTAAGGCAATGAAATTAATTCTGTAAAACTAATGAAAACAAAAATATATCAGAATTTGTAAGACACAGCTAACGTAGTGTTAAGAGAAAAGTTTATAGCACTAAACACCTACATCAAAACATTAAAAAGATCTCAAATTAATAACCAAACATCACACCTAAAGGAACTAGGAAAACAACAGCAAACCAACCACAAAGCTAGCAGAAGAAAGTAAACAACCAAAATCAGAGCTGAACCAAATGAAATTGAGACATAAAAATCCACACAAAAGATCAACAAAACCAAAACTAGTTCTTTGAATGAATAAATAAGATTGACAGACTGCTGCCTAGATTAATAAAGAAAAAAGGGAGAAGATCCAAATAAACATAATCAGAAATGACAAAGGTGATATTGCCCCTGACCTCAGAGAAATACAAAAAACCCTCAGACACTATAGCAGACACCTCTGTGCACTCAAAACTAGAAAACCTAAAAGAAATGGATAAACTCCTGGAACTCTAAAACCTCCCAAGACTGAACCAGGAAGAAACTGAATTCCTGAACAGACAAATAAAAAGTTCTAAAATTGAATCCGCAATAAAAAACCTACCAACCAGAAAATCCCCTGGAGCAGATGGATTCACAGTCAAATTCTACCAAACATATAAAGAAGACCTGTTACCAATCCTACTGGAATTATTTCCAAAAATTGAAGAGGAGGGACACCTGCCTAACTCATTCTATGAGGCCAGCATGATTCTGATACCAAAACCTGGCAAAGACACAACAAAAAAAGAAAACTTCAGGTCAGTATCCCTGATGAATATAGATGCAAAACTACTCAGCAAAAACTAGGAAACTGAATCCAGCAGCGCACCACAAAGCAAGTCCACCACAATCAAGCAGCCTTCATTCCTTGGATGCAAGGTTAGTTCAACATAGGCAAATCAATAAGTGTGATTTGCCACATAAACAGAATTAAAAACAAAAACCATATGATCATCTCAATAGAAATAAAAAGACTTTCAATAAAATTCAAGAACTCTTTATGTTAAAAACTACCAACAAACTGGGCATCAAAAGAACATACCTCAAAATAATGAGAGCCATCTATAACAAACCCACAGTCAACATCATACTGAACAGGCAAAAGCTAGAGACAGTCCCCTGAGAACCAGAACAAAAAAGGATGCTCATTCTCGCCTATTCAACATAGTATTGGAGGTCCTAGCCACAGCAATCAGGCAAGAGAAAGAAAGAAAAGGCATCCAAGTAGGAAAATAGGAAGTCAAACTATCTCTCTACACTGACAATATGATACTATAGCTAGAAAACCCCATAGTCTCTGCCCAAAGGCTTGTGGAACTGACAAATAACTTCAGTAAAGTTTCAGAACACAAAATCCATGTACAAAAATCAGCAGTATTTTCATACACCAGTAATGTCCAAGCTAAGAGCCAAATCAAGAACACAATACCATTCACAATAGCCACAAAAAGAATGAAATACTTAGGAATATAGCTAACCAAGGAAGTGAAAGATCTCTCCAAGAAGAATTACAAAACATGGCTGAAAGAAATCAGAGACAACACAAACGAACAGGAAAACACTCCATGATCATGGGTTGGAAGAATCAATATTATCAAAATGGCCACACTGCCCAAAGCAATTTACAGATTCAATGCTTTTCCTATCAAACTACCAATGTCATTTCTCACAGAATTAGAAAAAAAATTCAAAAACTCAAATCAAAAACGGGCCCAAATAGCCAAAGCAATCCTAAGGAAAAAGAACAGAGTCATTACACTACTCAACTTTAAACTATACTACCAGGCTACAGTAACCAAAACAGCATGAAACAACAGACATATAGACTGATGTCTAGTAAAACAACAGACACATAGACTGATGCAACAGAATAGAAAACTCAGAAATAAATCCATACACCTACAGCCATCTGATCTTTGACAAAGTCAACAAAAATAAGCAATGGAGAAATGACTCCCTATTCAATAAATGGTACTGAGATAACTGGCTATTCATACACAGATAATGGAAACTGGACCCCTTTCTTTTACCATATACAAAAATCAACTCAAGATAGATTAAAAACTTAAATGTAAGACTTAAAACTATAAAAATCCTAGAAAAAAAAGCCAGTATATTCAGTTTTGAACATAGACCTTGACAAAGATTTCATGATGAAATCTCCAAAAGCAACTGCAACAAAAACAAAAATTGACAAGTGGGACCTAAACTAAAGAGCTTCTGTACAGCAAAAGAAACTGTCAACAGAGTAAACAACAGAGTAAAAATAGTAACAGACAACCTATAGAATAGGATAAAATTTTGGCAAACTATGCATCTTACAAATGTCTAATATCCAGAATCTATAAAAATTATAAACAAATCAACAAGCAAGAAACAAATAACTTCATTAAAAAATGGGCAAAGGACATGGACAGATACTTCTCAAAAGAAGACATAAACATGGCCAACAAGCATATAAAAAAAATGCTCAACATCACTAATCATTACAGAAATGCAAATTAAAACCATAATGAGATATCATCTCACACCAGTCAGAATGGCTATTACTAAAGTCATAAAATAACAGATGTTGCCAAGTTTGCCAAGAAAAGGGAATGCTTATACACTGCTGGTGAGAATGTAAATTAATTCAGCCATTGTGGAAAACAGTTTGGAGATTTCTCACAGAACTTAAAACAGAACTACCATTCAACTCAGCAATCCCATTACTGGGTATATACCTAGATGAATATAAATCATTCTACCAAAAAGACACATGTGGTCGGGTGTGGTGGCTCACGCCTGTAATCCCAACACTTTGGGAGGCCAAGGCAGGCGAATCACGAGGTCAGGAGTTCGAGACCAGCCTGGCCAACATGGTGAAACCCTATCTCTACTAAAAATACAAAAAATTAGCTGGGCGTCATGGCGGGTGCCTGTAATCCTGGCTACTCAGGAGGCTGAGGCAGGAGAATCTCTTGAACCAGGAAGGCGGAGGCTGTAGTGAGCCAAGATCACACCACTGCATACCAGTCCAGGCAACAGAGTGAGACTCTTGTCAAAAAAAAAAAAAGACACAAGCACTTATATATTCACTGCAGCACTATTCACAATAGCAAAGACATGGAATCAAGCTAGATGCCCAATGGTTGACTGGATAAAGATAATCTGGTGCAAATACACTGTGGAATACTATGCTGCCATAAAAAGGAATGAAATAATGTCCTATGTAGCAACATGGATGCAGCTGGAGGACATTATCCTAAACAAATTAATGCAGGAACAGAAAAAATACCATATGTTCTTAATTGTAAATGGGAGGTAAACACTGAGTACATATGGTGACAAAGAGAGGAAAAATACACACCAGGGCCTAACTGAGGATGGTGAGTGGGAGGAGAGTGAGAGTCAAAAAACTACTCTTTGGATTCTATGTTCACTACCTGGGTGACAAAATCATGTGTACACCAAACCCCAGAAACATGCAATTTATACATGTAAGAAACCTACATGTGTATGCCCTGAACCTAAAATTAAGTTGAAAAAGAAAATAAATAAGAGTTCTGGAAAAAAAGAAGATGAAGCATGCCTCATTTTCATAAAAACTGTGAAGTCATTATTCTTCAGGAGGAAAAGCTTATGAATTTATACATAGAAAGAGAGGCAGAGAGACAGAAATACATGTTGTATGATAAGCAAATTGCTCTTTGTATTTTCCAAAGCATTCTGGGAAATTTACTTATTCAAAAAAATTCTAAAAGAAGGGAAGGAAATACAGGCAGATGTAGAAAGAAAGGAAGATGGATACAGAGAAAGAGAATAGGTTGTGGATTAAGAAGTATAAGCAAAAGATAAGAATTACATTAAGCTTTTAAGACAGGTAAAAACTGCATTTCAGAAAAGGGAGAAAATTCATTTATAAAAGCACAGTGGTGTTTAGGATTAAAAGCCCAGAGGGAAGATGAAGCTTCCAATTAGTAAGTGGAATGGCCCAACCAAGGTAACACTGTCCACATGGGCACATATGGGCTCCAAAGGGACACAGGACAGAACGTAGTTAAGACAGGACTAGAAGAGTTCAGGCAATTAGGTAATGGTAAGCCTCTGAAGGCTTCTAAACTAAGTGACACCATGAAATGACTCTTAAGATCATTTGACAGTCAACATTTTCAATGTCTATTAAGACTTTCTCACCTTTTCAACAATAACTCCCAAATCTAATTACTATATCATTTGGATCTTTACCTGTTTTACATCTCTATTTAGATATCTTGCTATCACACCAGACAAATTCAATGATAGATCTATCTATCTATCTATAGAGAGAGAAACGAGCTTGTCACCTTACTGCCAAAATCACTTCGACACTATAATTTCCTAACGTTCCCAGTTATCCATTCCTCGGACCTATTTACCTTATATTTCTTTTCTTCTTCCCTTCCTTCCTTCCTTCTTCCTCTCCCTCTTTCCCTTCCTTCTTCCCTTTCTTCTTTCCTTCACTCCTAGATACCAGCAATTGCCAAATGCAACTGAATTCCATTTTACAGTCTTGAGAATCTACCAGTTGAGCAATCTACCCTACTTCAGGCTCTTCTCATTCAGTATAGAGTATAGAGCAATAGTTCCCTAATTGGCATCCTTTTAGGCAGTCTTTTTGTCCTCCAACTCATACTGCACACAATACCTCTTGGTGCATGTTCTCCAATACTCCACTCCTTGTGCTACTCTGTCTTCATTCAAGCTCTACTCTCTGCCTGGAATGGCTGGTAATCTCTCTAAGTCTAGGACATTCATAACTTTCTCTAAGGATGCAGCTCAAAATGGAACCACCATCTACAGGACCTGAGCCACTTTTCCGTCCATACTTTTAGGGTTCTTGATAAATACCTTTATTACGGCAGGTATTATTTATTGTGATTGTTGTATGGCACTCTCCCCCAATTAGACACTAAGTCACTATAAAGTAGAGACTGTGTCCTGCTTATCTTTGCATCCCAGCATCTAGCACAATTTCCAGTCCACAGAAGTCAATACATATTTGTTAAAGAAATCAATATCTTAGGTCAAAGGAGAAAGGCTATTCCCCTGAACCTCTCCCTATCCAATACCTTACCCAACTTCTTCATTCAATAAATAGATTACCTCCCATATTACCTATACAACACACACACACACACACACACACAATTATTTAATAAGCCCTTTGGTGATCTGGGTCTGTCTACAACCTTGGCCTGATACCATATCATTCTCTACTGTGTACATTATTTTCAAGAAACACTCAACCATCTGTAGTTCTCTGGACATATAATATTCTCTTACTTCTTTCTGCCTCTGTATCTACGGTTTGGTCAGACTGGAATTCTTTCCGACTGTTTGCCTACCTAGGAAATACCTATTTATTATTTAATTTTTGGCTGGTTGCTGACTCCTTAGTTAAGCTGGCTGGCTTGCTTATTTATTTACTTATTTATTTATTTGAGACAGTGTCTCACCCTGGAGTGCAGTGGCACAATGTCAGCTCACTGCAACCTCTGTTTCCTGGATTCAAAAAATTCTCATGCCTCAGTCACCTGAGTAGCTGGGATTACAGGTGCTTGCCACCATGCCGGGCTTATTTTTGTGTTTCTGGTAGAGACAGGGTTTTACTACGTTGGCCAGGCTGGTCTCAAACTCCTGGCCTCAAGTGATCCACCCACCTCGGCCTCCCAAAGTGCTGGAATTACAGGCATGAGCCCCTGCACCCAGCCTTAAGCTGGCTTTGTCTTCTTTGTTTTCTGGTCTCCCTAGACCCAAAGACAACTCCATCACCACATTCATCACTCTATTAGTACCTCCACTACCAAGCATTATTCTTAGCACATTATACAGATTATTCTTATAAGAGAAGCATCCCTGTTATGCCTATTTTCATGGCAAAACTGACGTAAACTTTAGTCTACTGCCTTTCTGGAATGAGAGCCAGGAAACATTTTCTGCAAAGAACCAGATATTAAATATTTTAGGTTTTGTGGACTATTCAATCTCTATCGCAACTACTCAACTCTTATAGTGCAAAGGCAGCCACAGCTAATACATGGCCATGTTCTAGTAAAAGTTTATTTCATAAAAACAGATGGCAGGCCTGATTTGGCCAGTAGGCCATAGTTTGCTTATACTGGTTCTAAAGACTCAATCAAGCTTCATCAAATTAAATTGGATCGACAGTGTTAGAAGCTAAAACCCAATCCCTGCTTCCAAATGATTCCCTTATCTCATCCCAAAGTTTTCAGTACATGAAACCTTTACGAAATTACTTTGTAGATAAATCCACAGTAGCAACTCAACAATCTGTTATAGAACTGAAGTGAATGAGACAGAAATGGGGCCCTGAGGCTGATGTTTGTGTTAATCTCCTATTTATCCCCCATAACCCTCCACTAAGGGCAACTGGATCTTAACTAGATGTCCTTGCCCCCAGTACTGATTTCTCACCATTAGATAACCTTTAGTCTAAGAGGAACAGCCAGCCCAAGACTCCATCCTGTGCCTGCAACATTTACCTGGCCTTCATCTCAGTTTCTGATGTTACTGGTATAAAAATAAAGGTAACTGAAAGCAGACCACAAATAAAAATAAGCTTCCACACTAAAGTGGGCCACAAGTTTCAACCTAAGAAGTGAACACTTTATAGTGTTCTGAGCATTGTTTCACAGAGTTAGAGCAGTTCTCTAACCTAGTCCATTTTTTATACAAGTAGCATAATAACCAGAAAAAAATAGATAAGGGGAAAAAAAAGATAAAAAAGAGAAGCTTACTGAATTATAAGCCCCTGGAAGACAGGAATCATGTCTCATTCACCCTTACCTACCCAGCATAGTGATGAATGAATGAATGAATGAATGAATGAATGAATGAATGAATGAATGAAAATGAATGAATGAATGAATACATTTATGAAGCTAAGATTCTAAATAACTAAGCTTGCTGAAACACAGTTTCCAAATTCCCTCAAGTATGCTCTAAAACCAGTGGAGAAGTTGAAACCTTCCAGCTGTGAGTGAGGGAGTAACCTATATCTTACTTTCTGCAGCCAACTCACCATCTTGAGTGTTTGGACTCAGGATTTGGGTTCGGAGTTCCTCCAGGCTAATTCCCAGACACCTACAGATCTCCTCGGGGTTATAGGGTTCAGGATGAAGGGCATCTTCTGTGACCAACAACATTTCTTCTAGACTAATCCCTAGTTTAGCCTGCACCTCCTCCAGCCGCAGTACGTTGTCCCATTGCAAGTTTTTGTATTTAGCCAGGAGCTGCAAATTCAAACCGAGATAATGGTCAATTTTTATTTCAGAATTTGATATGTACTATTTTAATTAGCCAGATTCAACTTCAAGCTGTTTTGTTGTTGTTGTTGTTGTTGTTGTTGTTTTCCATTCAACCTCTCTAAATTTCCCACCGTTACTTGGAAATGCATACTGGCTTCAGATGCCTGGAATTAAACATGTTTGTATGACACTCACTGACTAGTTAAGTATTTGTCCTGAAACACACACACACACATGCACATACACTCAACTAATCCCTCACTGATTTTTTTTTTTGGCCTGTCACCACTTTCCCTCGGGGCTATTTCTTTGAATAATTTTACTCTTTTATCCCTATTCAGTTCATGCCTACTGCATTCCTCCCTAGGAAGTCAAGAGAAAACTACTTACATCTCATGTGACCTGGGTCCTGAAAGGATACTGTACGTCCAATTAGGGTACTTCCTGTTTACCATATGTCTCTTTGAAAATGGCATTATATGGGCATTTGGGGTAAAGTCATAAATTTGAAATGAAAACCTCCTTGGTGACCTTATGTGAAGCACTTCATTAGGTCACGGGTAGTAGTAGAGTTGTATATTCCTCTACCCTCAAGAAAAAGACTTTGGCTTCTAACTGCATCCTGAGGTACTTCCTCAATCTGACGGCGAAGGTTAGGTACAAACCAAATCTGTAACCACCCATGGGAACCCCAATCCAGAATATATTTCTGTCATTCTCCCCAAACACTATCAGAGTAGGTGGTGATCAAAACAGGGAAGATTTCTCTCATCCTGAAGTCTACAATATTCATGGCCTGGGTATGAGGACAGAGGGGCAGTTTAAACAGCAAAAAGAAACAAGAGAAGGGGAAATTAGTCTTCAAGAAAATGTGCATCTGATTTACTCTTCCATTATGTTGATGATTTTCTTTCTTTTTGACAGGAAGCAGGGTTTACCAAAAGACTATTGTACTCTAGTTACAGCCACTGACTTCTGAAGAATGTTAATAACAGAAGTTCT
Source organism: Colobus angolensis palliatus (assembly GCF_000951035.1). Taxonomy (NCBI): domain Eukaryota; kingdom Metazoa; phylum Chordata; class Mammalia; order Primates; family Cercopithecidae; genus Colobus; species Colobus angolensis. Next base: position 4,437,000 of record NW_012121598.1, on the reverse strand, counting down.
TATATTAATTTAATCCTCTTTTTAAAACCCTGGCTTGTATATTTGAAATGAGTTAATGATTTTAAGGCCAAACTGGGAAACAAAACAACAGAACTATGATTTTCGGTTCAATTATTTCATGGAACATGGTCATTAAAAAAAAAAAAAAAAACATGAGCTAAGACTTCTTCCAACCTGTTTGCTTAGCACATTTAGTTCATTAGCAGTACTGGGTTGATAGCTCCACAGACTGACCCATTCATTCATTCATTCATTCATTCATTCATTTCATTCACTCATTCATGTTCTATATTCCAATGTATTCCAAAAATAATTTGAGAAAACTTACAAAGATATACATAATACAAAATAATAAATATATATTCATTTTAAAAGAGCTGAAGTCAATGATCTCCTACAATGATGCTTTCTGGCAACACATCCACAATCCAACTGAGATAAGCAATGAAGCTAACAAAAATAATAGTGCAATATAGTCTAAAATATGCCCCATATTTCTTATAATCTTCAATAATCCCGTGAGACAGATATTATTACTCTATTTAGAAAATAATAGTAGGCCGTACGGTGGCTCAAGCCTGTAATCCCAGCACTTTGGGAAGCCAAGGCGAGTGGATCACTTGAGGTCAGGAGTTCAAGACCAGCCTGGCCAACATGGTGAAACCCCATCTCTACTAATAATACAAAAATTAGCTGAGCGTGGTGGTGCATGCCTGTAATCCCAGCTACTCGGAAGGCTGAGGTAGAAGAAACACTTGAACCCAGGAAGCGGAGGTTGCAGTGAGCTGAGATCGTGCCATTGCACTCCATCCTGGGCAACAACAGCGAAACTCCATCTCCAAAAATAATAATAATAGTAAGTGACTTGTCCAAAGTCACTTAACAAGGCCAGGTGTGGTGGCCTCATTAATCCCAGCTTTGGAAGGCTGAGGTGGACAGATCACTTGAGGTCATGAGTTCAAGGCAAGCCTGACCAACATGGCGAAACCTCGTCTCTACTAAAAATACAAAAATTAGCTGGGCATGGTGGCATGTGCCTGTCATCCCAGCTACTCAAGAGGCTGAGGAATGAAAATCGTTTGAACCCAGGAGGCAGAGTTGCAGTGAGTGGAGATGGGACCACTATGCTCCAGCCTGGGTGATGAAGTGAGACTCTGTCTCAAAAAAACAAAGTAACTCAACTAGTTAATAACAGAGTTGGAAACTGAATCCAGGTCTTACAACTCTTTCTTGCTTCCCCTAGGCCACATTCTCAATGAGGTATGGATGATGACTATATCATGTTACCCATATGAGTTCAAATCACTGATCAAGTCTTAGAAACGCATTTCAAAACACAAACCTAGATCTGTGCTAGAAGTGAACATTCCAGTAATTTAAAAACACTTTGATAAATGGGTTCCTTCCAAACAAAAAAAGAAAAACATCAGAGAACTGCCCCCAAGAGATGACAGTGGGCTCTTTCTAAGAAGTTTTTGATCTCCAAGTTCCCATTCCCATTCTCTCTGGAACCAGTCACATTGCACCAGGCACTTGATCCAAGAAAACTGGGCCAGTGATGTGTGGGGAGAAAGTCTGCAAGAGATGGCTGCAGCCCACAAGATTCAGTTTTCAAAGGCAGCCTCCCGATGTGCTCTTCTGCAGATTGAGGCACTAACATACAGTTCACATTCACTCCAGCAATATCCCACTTTACTGTGACATGAGTTGTCCAGTGAGCCCTCAGCTGGAGAATCCACACAACCAATTTGGTGTGTATTTCAATTAAGGATGAAATCTACCATATGCCCCCAATGACAGCTGCACAGCCCATGAGCTGTTGAATTATACTACATTGAGGGAGTCAAATAGAAAAGCCTCTCAAGCCGTTTGAAATTTGGCTTGGAAAACAGAAAGATGACTTGCAGATGAAGGAAATGGGTGGATAAGATCATCGTTGCTCAAAGACAGAGCTTCATGAAGGCACTTGTGGCCCAGGTGACTGACCTCCTTCACATTTGTGAAGCAGGGCTATGAGTCAGAGCTATGGGTTATTTTGTCACAACTTTCTCACTCAGTAGTAGGGTGGGGAAATAAGAGAAGGTAGTTCTTTGTCCACATTCACCATTTTCTTTTCACCATGGCAAACATTAAGTATTCATATCAGATACCACTTCTGAGAGGTTCCTGAGCTCTGTTCCATACTCTGTGGACAAGAAAGCAGGCAACAAGTGCTTTGTCCACAGTCATGGAAAGAGGCACTGATAAATAGTGCTAAAACTCTGTTTTAGGTTGGTTTCTCTCAGATGCAGGCCCTGTGACAAAAATTTGAGGGTAAGAATTTGAGGGGAAGGTGATCCTAAGAAACATTAATAGAGGAATGGAAAGTGAGACAGGAAGAGAAGTCAATATGAGGTATACTGATGTTGGCAGGTGAGTCTGGGCCTGTTGAGCTTCAAATCACAGGTCCTCTGGAACTTGTATGTGTAAAGCTCAGTCCTGTCCTACCATGGGCAAGAAAGCCAAAGTATTTACCCAATAACTCCCAGTTATCACTGATTGAGGCGGCTCTCAAGGATATTAACTCCTTAGCACTTTCAGGTTGTCCAGACACAAACAAAAATACTAAGCCCTCTGCTCTTGGTCTGAGACTCCCTGGGTCTTCTGGTAAGAGGGTATGGTAGAGAAAGTGTTAAGATATTCATGAAGAACTCTCATCATCTCCTACTTTTTGGTCAACTTCTAGTCCATCCTACCTTCTCAAAACCTATCAATGGCAGCACTATGCTTTTCACCAACCATTGTGTCTTGAAGCTGCAGCCCTTATTGACTCAAAGCTTTTTCTTCATTTCTTTCATTCATGTGCATCTGCTCACAATGAGTGTTTACTGAGTGCCTATTACTTTCCAGGCCCCAGGCAGACAGCAGTGAGAAAGGCATACATGGCTCCTGACCACGTGCAGCTCACAGTCCACCAGAAAAGACAGAGGTTAAATTAAAACTACATTTCACATAAAGAACTTAATCTAATTGTGATAAACTGCTATAATAGAAAAATACATAACATGGTAAGGGCACATAAAAGAGTGTTTAACCTAACTGAGGCCAGAAGGCAGTCAAGGAAAACTTCCTCAAAGTAATGAAGTATATGCCAGAAGGAAAACAAAAATCGAATCATAGAGAACCTGTACCCAACCCTTACTAGGTCCAGTCAGAGCTTCTCTCATATCTCTCCCTTTTTATCCCATCCTCACTGATACTCTAGTACCTACTTCTCTTCAACCAAGGCAAAAGCTCCTGCTACCATATTAATATTTCTAAAATATCTATAACAACCACTGCTTTCAAAGCCAAGCCTGGGTAAGCCTGAGCATAGCACTGAAGGTCCTGCCACAGTCTGGTTCCACTAAACACATTACCCCTATTCCCCAGTATGTATGTCCTCTGCCATGCAGCTTGGACTCACCATTGCCTGAATACTCCATGATAGAGTCTTGGCAGAGTATGCACTATTGAATCAACTGGCTGAGTGAAATTGGCTACATTCTTGAGTATTTAATTTTTCTCTGCTCAAATTCAAGGAAATGCCAAAGCCATGAGAATATTATGCCAACTTCTCCTCACATTCTATCACCAGACAAAGAATAAGTTTCATACTGACTACTAAGTGACAGGAACTAAAAACTTGTGACTGATGGACCCTGACCAGACAGGCCTTGTAAAGAATCACTGTAAATTTTCCTTGAAGTGTCAGAGGATCATATGAAACTCTCTCCTTCACTGCTTCTCATGTTGTCACAAGGAGCTCAGGGTATGCAAAAAGCAACAGTATAATTTCTCTTCCCTACTTGACTTCCCATAATACTTATTATGCGCATCACACATTTTATTATTCAATATAACTAAGGGATACTGTATAAGGAAAGCACTTCTGGAAACATTTAAGCCCCAAATATGTGTAAACTATGAAAAATTTTGTACCTACTAAAGATCCCTGGCTACTTTATCATAAAAATGTGCTTTATTAAAATATCATTTATACAAGTGGTAATTATAAATCTCTATTGAGTTTGCTTTGAAAAAATTTTAATTTTAGTCAAATGCTCTACAAGGCTCTGACTTTTTATGAATTTGCATCAATTAGCTTTTGAAAGCTGGTGGACAGAGAGAAAGAGACAGAGACAGAGAAACAAGGTGAGACAGAAGTTGAGAATACAAGAAATTGCTAGCATTAAGGCAAAACAAAGAAAAATTGTCTTTATTGGTTTAGTGCACTTCTCTGTGTTAACTTGATAAAAAAAAAAAAAAAAGAAAAAGAAAAGTACTCTTTTTCCAAAAAGGATCTGAGAAAAATAGGAAGAAAGGAAAAATAAATGTTATTCATTACAACTTTGCCATGTGGAGCCCTAGCTGATCAGTCTCATTTTCAAAACTATCTTGACCTGGCCATTCTTCAACTGACACTTCATTATTATTGCTGGAAAACAGAAAGTTTGCTCAGACTGAGATAAGCTTTTTTAAAAAATATTTTTACATGAGAGTTTATTTCTTTATTTAATGAGACCATCTTCAAACAAAAATTATATTCATTCACATGTTGCCAAAAATGGAAGAATAGAACCATATTGAAAAGAAAATATGCTTAGAATTCCAGTCTATATTCCTAAGCAAAAGCATATGCCTAATATCAATATCTCTGAGTAAAGTGCACATTAGCAGTTTTATCTTCATTTCCCTTTTGTATGAAACCTGGGATTTTAGTGATTTGCAGCAACATGATTTAGAAACATTTTCCATCTTGATAAAGTCTTTCATTTTTCTTTCTTCCACATTGTAAAAGAGAAAAATTCATAGTATTTAAAACAATGTGTTTATCTACGTCAATTGGGAGGAGTGTGTAGCAAAAAGCCAAATTCAGATGCCAATTTTGCTGACCAAAGTACCTCTAAAATGCATATGGGGTTATGCAGTTAAACTGAGAAAACATCCTCAAGAACAGGAGGTTCTGCAGTGGATTAAGATCTTCAGCTACTACTGCTTCCAAAGGAGATGCCCTTTTTCTAGTTAACTCTCAAAAAACATTCCCCCATCCCAATAACTTTTACAACAGAGACTCAGCACCACAATTTCATCCATCATTTTCTTCTTGTATTTTTGGGAGAGTAGTCACAACATGAACTGATTTTACATGTCTAATACTTATTTCAGCTCACCTATGGATCTGGTAGAGGATATCTAATTTCGTGATAAAACTTTGAAAACAATGTTGTGTATGTTTGAGGTCTCCTTAGGAAGGCAACACTTACTCATCAACCTCAAGATGAAAGGTCAACAAGACTAAGCCCTCAAACAAATAAGACACTAATTTCTTCCATCTTCTGAAAAAGGAAGTGTGTCGTAAAAGAAAAAAAAGTTCATCGAACCTTTGATATTAAAAAGTTTACAGCACTGTTTCTCTACACATATGCACTGATCAAATACTATGAAGAGTTCAACATTAAAGCACTTCTATTACATTATTTTTAGACATTATCTTAATAAGTAAATTTAAAAAATAAAACATTTAAATCATAATTTTTCAAAAAATGTATACCCCCCCAAATATTCCAGAAACAAAAAGCTTTATTTTCCTGGCTCAGTATATCTCTAATTTCCTGAATTTCCCAACCTCAGAGGATAGAAGTAAGAGGAGAAGTGCTAAGTCAGTAACAAGGGAAAACTACACTTTACACACCTCCACAGGATCTAGTCCAGTGCTGAGCATATAATAAGTACTTGTAAAAAACTGCGAAATTGTGCAAAATAAAGTACAGAGCAGGTGATGCAGGGAGTAGTCATTCATCTATTCAACAAATCCTGTGTCTCTTCAGCTTAAGCACCACATCAAGCATTAGGGATATAAGAGTTAACAAGACAAAACACCGCCTCAGCTCTCAGGTAAAACTGAATCTGAAAGAAGAGACAGACATTGAATAAATGATTGTGATAAGTGCCATAACTGAAAAATTAAGTGCTTCAAAATATAAAGGGGGCTCTAACTTAGTCCAGGAGTAAGCAAGTCAGGGAAGGCTTCCTTGAGGGACATTTAGACTAAGACTTCAAAGAGGGCTGAAGGAAGAATGTCCTGGGCAGGTGCAAAGTCCCTGAAATGAGAGTGAGTCTCATGGCTGGCGTGTAAGGAAAGCAGGTGATGCTAAGATATGAAAAGGATGAGGTGCACAGATCTCAGATATGGTGGCTCTCCAGGTGGTGATATGGACTTTTTACTTTACTCCAACGAAATAGGAAGCTTTTGAAAGGTGTGAAGCAGGGGAATTTAAATTGCTCAGATTTAAATTTCTAAACTGTCATGCTGTTATTTAAAGAATGATTGGGAAAGAGATGAGCATGAATTTAAGGAACAGTGAGAAGGCTAATGTGATAGTCAATAACTGATGATGAGACCCATGGAAAAATATAAGGTATGGGAAAGATTGAGTTCAATTTCAACATGCTCAGTCTGAGAGGTCTATGGTTCATTCAAGTAAAGATGGTCAATAAGGCATTGGATATAGAGGTTTGGAGCTCAGCCAAGAAAGCCTTAGTTGAAGATGTTTATTAGGAAGTCATCATCATAGAGATGGAAGTTGAAGCTGAGGGCATGAGACCAACAGAAGAAAGACCACTAGAAAGAAGAAGACCAAGGCCAAGGCCTTGAAGAACACCGAATTTAAACATCTGTGGGAGGAGGAGTGAATTCCTGCCATCTCTTCTTCCCTGCCCAGGGCAGGTCAGTGGGGGGAATGGCTAAAACCCAAAAGAAATAGCAACAAAAATATAAGGGGGAAAAAAATGGAAGTGAAGTATACTGGAAACCAAAGGAAGAGAATGTTTCAAGAGGGAAAGACTAGTTAACTCTGTTGAAAGGCAAGAAATAACAATGAGAAATAAGATGAAGACTGAAAAGGGTCCACTGGATTTACCAATGAAAAAATCTTTGGTGGCCTAAGAAAGAGCAAATTCAATATTATGGAGAAGGCAGAAGTGAGATTTTAGTAAATTAAGGAATAAGAGGGAGGTAGAGGAGTAAAGATAACACATATAAAGCAATTTTTGAGAAGTTTAGCTGTGAAGAGAATGAAAAAGTAGAAATAGAAATAGTAGATGGAGAGAATTGTGAGGCTTAGGGTAGACTTTTCTAATATAAAATACTAGGATAGGTAGAGTCTGATAGAAAGGATTTAGTAGAGAAATAGAGGTGAGGAACAGGTTAAAGATGGAGTGAGTTCCCTGCAGCCACACACGGAAGGGCTGGCTTTGACAGGAGATGCAGATATAGAGAGACATGCAGATATGATGGCAGGAAGCCAAAGTCTATGTGACCACATCTATTTCCAACATGAAATATGGGAGAAGATCACTTTTGGAAGTTAGGCTGAATCAAGTAATGGGTGTTTGAGAGAAGTAAAGAAGTTCTGAAATTATTACTACTGAGAAAATAGATTTCAGGCTGTATTTAGGACCTGGTAAAGGTTGGTAATCCTAAGTCTTAGGTGATATCTATCAGTATCCATCAGGAGATCAAAGCAAGAGTGGAAGAAAACACAGTGGAGCTCCTGACCCAGAATCCACTTCCTAGCCTCCAGCCTCAGTCCTCTCTCCAACTTTCTAGTCATATTATGAGCTATTCTGGATTATTTATAACATTCAATTCCTGTGTCACTTTTTGGATCACTGGATTACTTACTATGTGATCACATATTAACCATTTCCTGTTTCATAATCCCTCAACTTGAACTCAACTCTACTGTCCACTCTCTCTAGTCCCATGTCCTATGCCCCTTTGTATATCTTCATGCTGCTAGAACTACAATAGCTACCCAATGAAAACTACCTAAATAGATTTAAGGTTTAACTGTGAGGGTTTTATAAAGAGAGATTTCCAAGACTCCCTGCTGGTTTGTGTTTCCCTAGTAGACATGGAAAAATCTTCTTCCTGGGTACTGGGTGTGGGGGGACTGCACCAATCCTGTATTTTTGGAGTGACGAATGATAACCCAATATAAAAACTGCATCTTAGAGGACCAGAAGGGGTGAGGCTGCCATCACTTTTGTTGAGGAAACAAGACCAGCTGTGGTCATTCCCATCAATTGTCTTTCTCCACCCATAGACCTAACCCATAACTCTGCTTCACATATATAAGCTGCCCTTTTCTTCTCAGTGCCACCCTAGAAGACCCAACTGGTTCATCTGTCTTCTGAGTTAGAAATCAGATTTCTCTATACCCAAAGACCTTCAGTTGGAATGTTGCTGCAGTCAGAATGTTGACCGAAAATTTGGGGAAAGAGATAAAGTAATAGAGAACAATGAAAATAAAGACAAGAAAAACCTTACTTCAAGTTTTGCTAGCTTGCCAAGTTCATACCTTCGCAGCCAGCCGACACTCCATCACCCTGATATTGAAATGAGAAGTTGCTGCCTTATTCATCTCCACACAACTGTTGGCAATCACAAACACTGCTCCACTTGGGAGTTTTACATCAGTTGCCCTCAGAGGACTAAATTCTATCAACTTGGCCTGTTAGAAGAAAAATGAAAGGAGAAACATAATTTATTAGAATGCAGAAAATGTTCAAGTGTTTATGTATTTATTTATCTTAACAAAGCATTTTCTCAAAAATGCATTCATTCATTCAAATATTACTTATTGACCTCCAGGTGCTGTACTAGGCACTGGAAATACAACAGTGAACAAGAAAGACACTGCCACTCCTCTCATAGAGCCTACAGTCAAGTGGGAAAGACAGTCTAGTAGACAGACAAATACATTTCCAAGTTGTGTTACAATGGTAGCAAAGCACAGATGCTATATGGACACATAGCTGAAGCATCCGATCAGATACAGCCTAGTGTAGGCTCCACCCAGTTGAAAAAGAGAAATCTAAACTGAGTCCTAAAAGATGAGCAAAAGTAGGGCAGACAGAGGGTTTCTTTCCTCAAAAAGCATGTCAAGAAGAGGGAAGAACTTAGGCAAGTCCTGGAGCAAAGAACAACATGGGATGTTAATGGAGCTACAGGCATGGAAATTTGGTTTGGGGCTTACAGTTTGAGGGGTGAGAAGTGGTAAGAAGTTAGGATAGAGGGGTAAAGCAGGGGTCAGATGGTCAAGTGTTTTGTAAGCCCAAAGAACTTGGACTGTGCTCAGATTTTATAGCTAACTTACATTAATATCAGGACTCTGGCCCTCATGTCTGCCTGTTGAGTCTCATCCAAAACACCCAAAGTATTTTCTTAGTATTAAAACAAATTTCCTCATGCTTCATGTCTTTGGCTTAGGGGAATCAATAACAAATATTCTTAATAAGAAGGAATCCAGGTGTTCTTGGAAAATAGCCAAGCCTGTAGGAATCTGATGAAAAACTAAGAAAATGTTTTAAAGAAATGTTTGCTCTATTTTGGAAATGAGCAGCTTATGGGCAACAACTCAAACCTCTGCTCTGCCTAAAGGAGTTGATAGCCAAGGGGAAGTGGTATCCAGCTAAGGAATTCATTCCTGGCTTACTGTCAACATTCTTTTTCCCACCACTGAAGCCCCAAAAATGTTGACAAAGAAAAATGATACCAAAGGGTAAATTATAAAAAGAGGGACTATGAATATATGTGGTAAGAGAACTATGATTTGGGTTTAAAACCAACATGAGATTATAAAAATGCCATGAGATGAAGTGATTTAGGACAGGAGCGGGAAATGAGGTTCTAATAAATAGGGAATTGAGAAAGCTCATCTTAACAATGAAGAAAAATAGAAGAAGGGAAAAAGCTAGACACATGAGAAAAACAGACCTGAGGTATCATTCTGGAAGTGTAAGAGAAAGGCAATCAACATGAAATAGAGTAGGTTAACTGGTGGCAGCCTTGAGTTACAAGCAGCTGGGAAATAATATCCTACAATAGAGCCTAATATAGGAGGCTGTCCATAACCAAGCATCCTGAGGCTCTCAGGGCCTTCCTCTCCATGTAAATTTTCCCACTAGGAATTTCCAAATGGTTCCTATTTGGAATGCTACCTACAGTTCCTTCTTCTGCAAGAAATGATATAGACTGGTCCATGCCTCCTCCTTCAGTACCAATGTAACGCTCACTCTTGGCACAGATTTCTGCAAGTTCCACCTGGAAAGGTAAAAACTGATTTGTACTGTGAGTAGTCATAACTCATTTCTCATTCATTTCTTACTACAGGCATGACAAATAGGTTTGAATTTCAGTGCCAACTCTGATCAACTAATAGTAGCCTGCCTGGAGCACTGCATTAAAAAGGGCTCCAGACTATAGGAAAACATACCAAAATCAATTAACAGTGTCTGCTATGGGTATGAAATAAGATATTGACTGTAAACGCTATGTTTTTGTCATCCCTAAAAGTCTCCACAGAGCAAGCAGTTTCTACCATCTTTCTATTTACTCTATCCTTCCCTAGACTGGTATCACTGAAAATCTCATATGGGCAATCATTCATTTTCGCCTCAGCTTCCTTTGTCTCCCAACAGTGAACTATTCCACAGCCTACCCATAACCAAAGTGGGGACACTAAACTGTATTTTCCTGCCCAAAATTAATGAAGTCTCTCTGGCATTTCCATTAAATGTAAGAATCAGAACTGGTGTCATCTCATCAGACTCATCTTCCTCCAACCAAGATGAAGAGACCTAATAGATGCACACAGTTCTAATCCAAACTGAAAATCTTGAAATATGTTTAATAATCTTTATTGGTTTCCTATTGATTAAGAAATAAATCTAAACCCCTCAACCAGGCATTTCGAAGGCTTCCAAAAATCTGGGACCATTATGCACATGAAATTGTATCATTTACCATTCTTATCCAGTTAGATTTGTCTCTTTGACCATTTCACATATTATGCAACTTGGTATTACTTCCTGTCTTCTCTCCTGTATAAATTGTACTTTTGTTCAATATCCAGTTTATTGGCTAGGTACTATAGATAAATCCCTGGGCTGACCACTCAAATCTTTCTTCATGGCCGGGCACTGTGGCTTACACCTGTAATCCCAGCACTTTGGGAGGCCAAGGTTGGTGGAGGTCAAGAGATCAAGACTATCCTGGCCAACATGGTGAAACCCTGTCTCTATGAAAAATATAAAAATTAGGTGAGTGTGGTGGTGCACACCTATAGTCCCAGCTACTCAGGAGGCTGAGGCAGGAGAACCGCTTGAACCTGGGCGGCGGAGGTTGCAGTGAGCTGAGATTGCACTACTGCACTCCAATCTGGTGACACAGTGAGACCCCTTCTAAAAAAACAAATAATCTTTCTTCATTATGGAGTCTTCTTCAAATATTATTCCCATCATGGTGTCCCCTTTTTCTAAACTCCTAAAACATTTATAGTTAGTATCATCTAATACACTACTATTCATTTATTCATCTATTCAGTTTTTCTTTCTTGTAAGACTTTATTCAGGCCCTTATTTCTGTTTTACTATATGATGTTTCTAGAATAATTATTCTGAAACACTGATATAATCATCTCTTGCCTGCTTGGTTGTCAACACCTTAATGCTCATAGTCCTCAGCATGGTACACAAGGTCTCTAATGACTTAACCCTAGTGCAGTTCTCCAGCCTGCTCTCCCACCACTCCTCCTGTAAACCCTAAGTTCCAGCCATGAGGGATACTAAACAAATGCTGTTCTTTACCACCCCAGGCTCTTTCACATCCCATTGTCTTTATAATATGATTTTCTATTCTCTTCACTCAATACCTCCCTACCCAGCATTCCCAACTAGTCAACAATTCAAGCAGCACCTTGCTGTGGAACCTGCACTACCACCCAAATGCACACATACCACATAACGCCTCCTCAGCACTCCCTGTTAATAACTCTATTATCATGTATTGACTATGCTTTAAGTGTGGATCTACCTGTCTTTTTATCTACATGTCTGTGAGAGTCCACGCAGGACCTAGATCAGAGCCCACTTAATATGAGCTGAATCACAGTGTTATTATTGTTCCTTGTTTCACGTTTCTATCACATCTGTTTGTTGTGAGAGATGAATAAAGTACGGTGTTTCTTTTGTGTCCCTTACTTCACATAATGCCAAACACATAGTAAATACTAATAAACACCTGCTGCTTTCAATTTCTGAGAATAGTTGCCCAAACACCATCTGACAGATTCTGCAAGTGTCACATTCCTTGTTGGTCATGTGGATTCACTAACATTACCTTTGTCTTGTGACATGAGGTGAACTTAGGATTTTGATGCAATAGGCATTGTTCACGGCCTGCTGACACACAGAGCCAGTGTCCATAATATGTACATTAAAAATAAATTAGTAACCAAAAGGTCAAAACACTTGGATTTAAAATGTAGAGAAACAACATACCCAGATGAAGCAGTACATTCATCATTACGTAAGAGATGATGGAACCTGGGTGCCCATCTAACTGTGACCCTGGGCCAGTGTCAAAAGTCCCCTCCCCTCAACAGCAATAACAGCCACATTTACTGAGTGACAGTATGTGGTAAGTATACTCAGTACCTTGCAATATTTCTTTTGTAAGCATTATCTCCTTCAAACCTTCAAACAATGTTCTGCTTATCCCCATTATAGAGATGAAAAAAATGGAGTTTAGAGATATATAACCAGAAGTGGAAGAGCCAGGATTTGAACCTCATCTGTCTGACTCCAAATGCTGTATTCGTTTCTCACTGGACTTCAACTACTCCCTGCAAAATGGAGATGATGCAATCTATTTTTCACTACCTCAAAGGGATATGAAAAGACAAATGAGATTCACCAAAATTTAAGTATCTTCCCTCTTAAGAGGGAAAAACCAGAACATTGAGAAGTTTGACAAGTTTATGCTTAGTAATTATTTTTTCCATTTATTCATATTCTATTAACAATGCTAATGGTTTTAGTAGTTAAGGTTTATTGAGCACTTATTATGTGCTAGGTAGTGTTCTAATTGCTTTGCCTGAATTATTTATTTCTCACACAACCCTATTGATATGGTTTGGCTGTGCCCCCACCCAAAAGTTCATCTTGAAGTGTAATCCCCATAATCCCCACGTGTCAAGGGCAAGACCGGGTGGAGGTAATTGGATCACAGGGTTGGTTTCCCCTATGCTGTTCTCATGAGAGTGAGTGAGTCTCAGGAGATCTGATGATTTTATAAGTGTCTGGCATTTCCCCTGCTTGCACTCACTCTGCCCTGCTGCCTTGTGAAGAAAGCACCTGCTTCTCTTTTGCCTTCTGCCATGATCGTAAATTTCCTGAGGCCGCCCCAGCAATGTGGAACTGTCAGTCAATTATATCTCTTTCCTTTATAAATTACTCAGTCAAGTATTTCCTCATAGCAGTGTGATAATGGACTAATACACCTATAAACTAGGTCTCTGCGGTTTACAGATTAGGAAACTGAGTGGGTTTATGAGTTGAGACTAGGCTAGTAATTATTAAAGATATGATTCAAACTCAAATTATCTGACTTCAGCACCCATAATCTTAACCACCACCATATATTACCTCCTATCCGTAAGAAGGAGAAAAATACCCACCTCCCTAGCCATGGTATTATTGTAATGATCCAAGAAACTAAAGTTTAAAACTTCAAATAAAAGCACCTCATAGTGCTCTAAAGTACTACACAGTTGTTGTTATCTTTACGTGATGAATAAGGAATCATCTGATTTACACAAGAAAGCAGCTAAGTCCCAAGCCAAATGTAAAGACAAATTATAATTACTATAGAATATAAGACCATTTTTTAAGTGTTCAGGGAGATAGAATTTAAAGAATCTGAATGCCCCTAAAACATTCTGCTGTCTATCCCTTCCTTCAAAATCCTAATGACTGAGAATCATTACGGAAGACAATTTGACTGCATGGGAAACTTTTCCAAAGTGTATAACCAATAGGCTTGTATCTATTCAGACTTCTGCCCTCTGGACAGTTAAGAGAAACCTGACATTATTTACGAAGCTACTTTAGTCCTTTGTGTGGTTCTCTTGAAGCAGCCTGGGAAGGAAACAAAAGGCTTGTGGGCTTCCTAAATTAAACAGTTTGTCCATCTGCACACCACCGGAACTCCAGGTAAGAGGAGAAATGAAATAACAGGGTTCAATTTAATAGAGAATCTAATTAAATCTAACTGATTAGAACTGAGAAGGGCTAAATATTTATGAATGTTATGCTTCGCTAAACCTGGATATCCACAAAAAAAACAATAATAAGGATACAAAAAGACTCAAGATATTAATACAGTGACCTGTTTTTGTTTAGCAGTTTTACTAATGAGACTGTTAAAAGTTTAATTACACTGGAAGGAATGTTTCTCTGAGTTAGGTAACCATGCCTAAGGGAAGCCTAACTATTCAGAACACAAGGCTCTAACCAAGACAAAATTACACTGTTATAGTCGGCTGCCATAAGTGTAAGTCGAGAGAAAGGAAAGAAATAAACAGACCCATTCATTCATTCAAAAATCATTTAAATAGTGACCTAACAGATAAGTGAATAAGCCAGTGTCTGCCCTCAAGGAGCACACAATATTGATAGTGTCTTTAGGTGAACAAGTCTTGCAAAAGAAAATGTAAACCTAGAGTGCCAGACAGCTTCTGGTTGCCTCTCCAGATCTGTCCACTTGTCTTCATCCTGCTATCCCAGAAGGCTGCCCAGGATGAACTACAGTCATGTGCTGCACAAACATTTTGGAGTGGTCTCCTAAGAGTAAAATGGAGCTGAACAATTCCTATCACCTAGTGACACCATAGCTCAGAGCAGTTGTAACATCACATTACATCTGTGGTGATGTTGACGTAAACAAACCTACTGCACTGCCAGTCATATAAAAGTGTACTACATATGATTACGCACAGTACATAACACTTGATAATGGTAATAAATGGCTATGCTACTGGTGCACATATTTATTATACCTTTTATCATTATGATAGAGCATACTCCTACTTATTAAAAAAAAAAGTTAACTGTAAAACAGTCTTAAGACAGGTTTTTGGGAGGTATGCCAGAAGAAGGCACTGTTATCACAGGAGATGACAGCTCCATGCATGTTATTGCCCCTGAAGACCTTCCAGTAGGAAAGATGTGGAGGTGGAATACAGTGATATTGATGATCCTGACTCTGTTTTAGTTTTTAACAAAAAAATTAAAAGTTTAAAAAGTTAAAAAAATTAAAATTTTTAAAAATAGAAAAGAGTTCATAGAATAAGGATATAAAGAAACATTTTGTACAGTTATACAATGTGTTTATGTTTTAAGCTAAGTGTTATTACAAGAGTCAAAACTTTTTTTTTAAGTTTATAAAGTAAGAAAGTTACAGCAAGCTAAGGTTAGTTTATTACTGAAGGAAAACATTTTTGTATAAATTTAGTGTAGCCTACGTGTACAGTGTTGATAAAGTCTACAGTAGTGTACAGTCATGTCCTGGGCCTTCACATTCACTCACCACTCACAGACTCACCCAGAGCAACTGCCAGTCTTGCAAGCTCCATTCATGATAAATGCCCAATATAACTGTACCATTTTTTTCTTTTAAACCATATTTTTACCTTTTTTATGTTTAGATACACAAATACTTACTATTGTGTTACAACTGCC
The DNA here is from genome assembly GCF_000951035.1 of Colobus angolensis palliatus. Classification (NCBI taxonomy): domain Eukaryota; kingdom Metazoa; phylum Chordata; class Mammalia; order Primates; family Cercopithecidae; genus Colobus; species Colobus angolensis. The sequence goes on along the minus strand of NW_012121598.1, from coordinate 4,421,394 downwards.
TATAGTATTCAGTATAGTAATACGCTTCTGGTTCTATAGCCTAGAAGCAATAAGCTGTACCATATAGACTAGGTGTGTAGTAGGCTACACCATCTAGGTTTGTGTTAGTACACTCTGTGATGTTGACACAATGACTAAATCACCTAACAGTGCATTTCTCAGTCCATAACTCCATTGTTAAGCAATGCATAATTGTGCATCAATAGGCTCCAGTGCTCTCTGCTTCCCATTAGGTTCTTCTAACAGAGGACTCTGGCAGGAAGTGGGGAAGGGAGGGCGAGTGAAGTCAGGTCTCGAGTGTACCTTCAGGCCCAAGGGCAGTAACAGCACAGCTACAACTAGTCCTGGGTGTCCCCTAAACCCACATCTTTGTAAACAGTCCCAGTGAAATAAACTGTCCTTTCGTATTGAGTGTGCCATCTGTTTTCTGTTACAGCCCTGACTGTTTCATCTAGACAAGGTAAAAACATTAATGGTTCCCCTGACTTTACCTCAAATATTTTCTCTATTTTCTCTCCCTATAATCCTTCTCCACCCTAACTTTCAAAATTTCTGAGTTCTTACCTGGGGCTATTTTCAAATTCTTCCCCAAGCTGGCAAACATATTAGGTAGAGCCCAGCCAGGACAGAGAAATTCTCCATGAAATGGCACTAAGATAACTCTAAAGAGACTGAAGCAGACTTGCTTTGTTTTGAAACATGGCTGATGACTAAGCTCTAACTTATAGACACTTTGTAAGGAAAAGAAAAAAAGAAAAAGAAAAAAGCCTGTTCTAGTATTTTTTTTTCAAGAAGGAGGCTATTGTTTCTTCTTCACATCTCTAACTCAAAGAGATGGAACACAAAGGAATTAGTAACTTTTCCATTTTTTACTTCAAGAAAAGTTGCCTGAGGACAAAGACAGCCAATTCCCAAAACGGGCATAGCAGATGCAAATGACCCTGATGGTTCAGGCTGAAATGTTCCTGTAAATAATACAGGAAAGAAAGGAAGGAGTTTAAATATCAAAACAAGCAGAAACTAGAAAAAAACAACAGTGAGGAGGTTTCTCCAAAGTTAATCTAAGAAATCTGCGAAAATGTAGAAACACCACAGAGTTTGCGTTAAGCACTCATGCTTTTTCACACATAGCTTGTTTTAAGTTCTTAGGACTGGATATTCGTATGTTCCTATAAAAGCTCAATGGGCTCAGAAAGTGTGTATCACAAAAGAACAAAAGTACACTCTCCTATCTGTGTACAGTGGAGAGAACATGATCTAATGAACCTGGAGAAAGCTAGTAGTTGGGACATGTGGCTCTAAAAATATCTCAGGTGCTCAGTGAGGGCAGAAATGCAGTCTTCCAGTGGCTCCCTCCAGACTCGTCGACAAGAGAAAGACAAAGACCACTTCCTTAACCTAACTGACCTGCAATCCAAGTCACAGAGGGACCCAGATTCTAAGAACGGGCCTTCAACAATGAGGCTGGAGCAAAGTATTTTATTCAAACACTGTGGGATCCTAGGCCCACGGGAATACTGGGGAAATGTCTATGATAGGTTTCTTCTAGACCTCAACCATCACGGCCTGTACTGGATGAGGAGGAATCTTATTAGTACCTAACAATGTACAAACTTGGATGTTTCTCCAGATGATGATTCTGGATGTGCAAATGTGTGTGGTAAAACTGTTAAAATATTAATATGAATCTAAAAGGTAATAATGAGATGCAAAGGGACAAAAGAGTACAGTATACTCTGCTACTCCAAGTGCGGCCTTCACACACAGCATTGGTGTCACCAGGAACAGGTTAAATGTGTACAATCTCATGCTCCATCCTACTGAATCAGAATCTGCAGCTTAACAAGATCCCCAGGTGATCTGCATGCACATTAAATCTGAAACAGCTCTTTAAATGACTTCCTACATGACAAGACTTTCTTGATAAATTAAACAAATTGGGAAATAATATTCATAAAAAAGTGAAGAAAGCTGACAAATACCAAATGTCTTCTAAGGCTAGACACTGTGCAGGGTATTTTGTACATCTTATTTAATTTACAAAACAACCTAGAAAAAGAATTATAACGTTTTATAGAATTGTAACTTCTCTATTTCATAGAGAAGGAAATTGAGACTTAAAAAGGTCAATAAACTGACCTAAGATTCAAAGCCAGAAAGGCCTGGCTCCAAAGTCCACCAAGCTACCTTGTCATTCTCCTTCACGAAGCAGAGGCTGTGCCCAAAATTGGGCCCTGGTGAGCCAATGGAGCACAATTTATGCATATCAGGACTGAAACTCCTTTTCATTAGAATAAACAATGAAGTCGACTGTAAGTTATAGGAAGCAGACATTTCTGATTCATCACAATGTTCCTCCATTTTCTCTTCAAGTTAAAAAACATATACCTTGCTGGATGGTCTGAGGCTTGGAGGGCTTTGCCATTATCCATCTCCAAACACAATTCCCAAATACTTGCCTTCCAAAGACCCCAATGTTCTTCATTGTTTCACAACCCAGAGTGACCTCAATATAAGGCTAATATCTTGGTATGATTTCTATAGCCCGATAATAGTAATGCCAGCTAACACAATGCCTCAGACACTGTTCTAAGCACTTTTTGTGTTCTATCTAGTTTCAAATTTGTGAGGGAGGGAGTTTCAAATCCATTTTATAATGAAGAAACTGAAGCATAGAGAGGTTGAGTCAACTGCCCAAGATCATTCAGCTAGTAAATGGCAAAGCCAGAATTTGAGCTCAGAGTCTTGGTTCTATGCTTTTAAGCAAAATAGTATACTTTATCTCTCAGGGAAAGGTTTCAGGAGTAGACTAGGAACCCAAAATTCAGGAGCCCCCAAAGCCTTCCCTCCATACTTATCTCCCTCTAGCACAATTGACTGAATCCCTTCCACTGTTTAAATTCTTAAAAAACACAGGGTGGGAGTTGGAGGGAATAGTCAGCAAACACATACCGAAGTAACTACTACTGGGAAGAGGAGAAGAGGGGAGGAAAAAACTGCCTAAAAAAACAGTTGTTGGGGAAAGCCACCAGGAGGCAGCAGCCTGGCCAGCCTGAAGGAATCAGACAATAACAGGACCCGAGTCACTGCTACTAAATACCAACGGGGCCTCCAATGCCTGTGGTAAAGGCTGGTGTTGCTCCTTTGGCTGGCAGAATACTTATTTTGGCTCTGACCTTCTAAAAATGCTAAATAATGATAACAATGGATAGGCGGCAGGCTTACAATCTCTGTGGTTTGGCAAGCGTGTCCTGGAATTGCACGTTCCTTCCCATGGATAGAAGAACCTTCTATTCCCTGGAGGAAGGGTTCCTCATACTGTGTTATGAGCAGAACAGTCCTGTCCCACCCTTGAGGTCCTAACTGCAGGATTTCTAGTGGTAAACCAATCTGCACTGTCCTAGAGAAAGAAAGAAGAGGGGGCATTCGATGACTAGTTATTATTTCTTTCCCTAGCATAATAATAACTATGAGAATACTTGCTAATTTTCCTAATATGGATCTGATCATACAGATATAGACACAAACCAAAGAGAAAGAAAGAACCTCTACGAATCATCATCTGAATCAACCAAATACGTAACTCAGTGTACATATTTGCCTTGGGGAAAGGGTTTTATGTATACAGTAGTTAATTCGCAAACACTTTGACATGTAGTGGGAAGCATCTTTAGGGTCAGGAAATGATGAGGTGTTCCAAGAGTTGCTACATGAAATAAATTGATTTTACTGCATTGTGCTCAAATGTTATGCTCAGAGCATCTACTGAAGGTCATTGTAAGAAACAGTCATGTGAACACCACTTTTGCATTTGTTTTCAGACATTGCAGAGGTGATTTTCATTATATTTTATGTGCTCTAAAGAATCCATGTGGGAAATACATTTCAGAATTTAGCACCCCCAGGGAAAATACTGCCTCTTCTGAAGAACTGGAATGATTCCTCTATTCTGATCATGAGACCTCTGTAACTTAATATTGCCCTTTTTACCCTTGGCCTCCAGGAATCTCAGTAAGATTAAACAAAACAACTACATTAAGTAATTAACAGTTGGTATGTTTTTATTCTTCTTTCTTTTGTCCTAGTTTTCTACTTCTAATTTATTAACCTCATTGAATATTTTGGGTTGTATAATTCCTAGACACTTTAAACATAAAGAAAGTAGGCACTTGGTACAAGTAGAATAAAAAATTGAGACATAGCAGATGGGAGGAATAGTTATGTTAAGGTAGCAAAAGAGTACACTCTAAGAAGGGGGAGTAAGAATGGTGAGGAGGTCCAGTAGCCATATTCCATGAGGAATAGTTGAAACAACACTGGATGTGTGGCTTACAGAAAGAGTAAGAGGACCCACAAGCAGTTCCTTCAAACTTCAAAGGATTCCAATATCAAAAGGAGACAATTGGGGACACATGGGTAGAAAGGGTAGAGTTTGATTAAATAGAAGGAAAATCTTTCCAATGACTAGAGTGGTCCAAGAATGAGAAGGGCTAATTTGTGAAGCAGTGAGATCACTATGGTAACAGAGGCTAGAAAATGATTTCCTATTAATATCTCAAGTTGGGAGGTGACTGGAATAAAAATGCACATAGGGAGAGGGCCCCTGAATTCTGGGGTTCAGAGACAGTAGTCTCTTAACTTCAATTCCTAGGGAAACTACACTTCCTTGTCCTCCTCCAAATTTTAAAAATTTATAAATATTCTGTTCTACAAAAGATGAAAATGAATGTAGAAATGCTGAAACAAAAGGGTTAAATTCCTTGCTCTTTGCAAAATAGGAGAGGGAAGTAAAAGGAAAACTTCATGAAACAGTAGAGAATTTCCATTTTGTCCTGTCTTCCAACATGTGGATTCTTGGGCACAACTCTACTCAAAACGATGTTTGTGAGGCCTATGCTAAGTTGAGGCTACCACAAGAGCTCACCTTCACCCTCCATGCAATCTACCAGGACCCTGACCTTGCACTGCACAATATACCATATGGAAGAATACCTTAGGGGCAGATTCATTTGATGTCTCGTATAGCACTTTTTAAATATATATATGCAGGTCTAAGCTACACGCCGTGGGAGAACCAAAAGAAGTGCTGACAACCAATAACGTTCATGAACAATCTAATTACAAATCACAGCCCAAGTACAGTCTAATCCATAAGGCAAAAAACTGACCTAGAAAACTTATCCTTTGAAAAGTAAATGATTGTAATCTCTTTCTCTAGATTTTCATTCCTTGAGTACCTATGTATAGTTACTCCTGACACTCCCCCAAATTATAAATGTTATAAATACTATGCTTAACAAAAGACTTAGTTAAAAATAGAAACAATATTGCAGATGATGTTGCATAATCACTATCTTGGATGTAAATATAAAAATGTCATTTAGTTTAGCACACTATTGGTAGAAGGGCTCAATGGAGAGGGAAGTAATTTCTAATGGAACAAAAACTAACCTAGACCAGGAGATGTACCCAATTGGTAAGGTAATTTGCTAGAAAATAAATCCATTTTATACACTGCCAATCCATGGAACAAAAGACGCTAACATTGTCTAAAGAGGGACAGTAGAAGAAGGGGAGAAAAAGATCATTTCAAGGTATACCAGTAAGGATAGAACCCTGGCTGGCTGCTTTGCAAGGTGGATAACGGGCTCATTGCCAATGGACCAAACAGCAGCCCGCAACATCAGCCACTGTCCTTACACCACCTGTGCCTCAGACTGCAGCTCTGCTCACTTTCTCTCTTCACTTCATGATTCTTTCTATCCACGTATTTCAGAGGATATATTACTTATTTCTATAGCTGAAGTTTTAGCTCTGCAAAGCACTCTAGAACACTCTGCATTTTACACTGACATATGACATAGTGACTTTAAAAAATGAGTAATTTTTGGCTTGCACCTGCAACTCAGCTTCTACGTCTCAACTGACACCACAAAGCCTTTCCCAAAACCTCCCTTCCCCATTTAAATTGGGTTCTCCCTGTTCTCTCTCATAATCTGTTTCCTTCATAACATTTATCACAATCTGTGTATAGATATTTGTGTATGTTTGTTTAATATTAGTCTTCCTCCATTAGTCTAAGCTCCATGAGGGGAGGAGGCATTCTGTTCACCTTGTATCTCTAATGCCTAAACTATTTGTTGATAAATGAATGCTGACTAAATGAATGAACAAATGAGTATACAATGTCAACTCCCCATTTCCCTGCTAACCCACCATATTCAGAGACAAAAATCTTCCCCTAATAAATGAATATGCACCAAATTAAAACCCTGGAACTATGCAGTCATTGTATGACATTGGCACATCTTGGAGAGTGAAATATCACTTTCTTCTCTACATTTAGAGTTTTACAATAGAAAAATCTATCTCATTCTTCTTTATATGTTTATGTGCTGAGATACAGAGCAAAAAAAATCCAGAAAATTTATTATAGTCAATATTTTCCAACTTCCTTCTTTGATAAAAATATGAAAGAGGTAATTTTACTTCTTTCCATTTTTCTGATTTATTCAAGAAAAATGTGCCAATAACTATCATGAAAAGGAGGAAATAAAGAACTAGAAAATTCCACTAAAATAGAAATAACATGTTATCACAGAAATGGCATTATGTGTAGAAGAAAAAGGGTTTAAGTGATGAAACCATCCAAGACATTCCCAAACAGGTTTCCCAGTCTGTTACTAGAAACACTGCTGCCACTATTGAAGGGATTCCCCATTGGACTGAGACTCTGGAGACAGAAGACCTTGACAAAGATTCTTTGCTTCACCAAACTTTAGTCATGCTCCTGAACTAGCTACTAGCCCTATCTGTTCACCCTGCTAAATCAGGTTAGTGGGAACACCCCACCCTCAATATCCGATCACCCTTGATATCTGATCAGGTTCCTCATCTTCCACCATCCCCCAGGTAATGACTGATCAGCTTGGCCTGCATTAAGCAAGAATCCTTTTAGGTCAGGTTAGCTGGAATCCTCATTACTCCTGCTGTTTAATTTCCCATTCACTAGCTCCCACCCTGCTCCTTGGCTATAACTTCCCACTTGGTCATGCTGTATTCAGAGTTGAGCCCAGCTTCTCTCTCCCATTGCAAAATCTCGTCACAATGGTCCTTGAGAAAGCCTGCTTTGCCATGCTTTAACAAGTATCATTGAATATTTTTTCTTTAACACCCTTTACCCCTTTACTTTGCTCAAGTTCCTCCCTTCCATACTGGTTTTTAGTTCATCATCTGTTGTTCCTCCAAGGTCCCAGCCACTACTCTCAATCCCCTGAAATTAATACAATAGTTATAAAACTCACCGTAATGGACCCATGTGAGATGTCTAGCCACCCTCTTCCCATCTCTACACTTTTCTGGGGACACTGAACTCTTTTTTCTCTTTCTTAGCACTCTACCTCCAACTATTAATGCCACAAGGTCATAACAATATAACTCATAATTGCCAGATTCACACACTGTAATCCCCCCAATCTCCCATCCACCCAACAAAATGCTTTATCACAGTTCATAGATCCAGGAGGGGGTACCTGACTGAAGACACTAACCAGATTCCCTTCTAGAGCTCCTTCTTCAGAAAAATTTTCCCAATGGGGAAAGAGTCAGTTTTAAGCGATATATGTCTATCTCATATGATCATAGAAGCTGTCAGCAGCCATATTTTCTAAAATGGCAACCTGAGAAGTAGATGAAGCTGGTCTGAAGATTAAGAAGAATGAAACAGACAAGCAAAACAGAGAGCAAGACAAGTGAGAGAGGCAGTCTTAACAACACTTAGGTTTCTGGTTTCTGTGCATTCCTGAAACCCAGCTCCATTATATTAGACTGCAAAATGACCATAAATTCTTCCCTTCTCTGTTTCCGTTCCCTTGCAATGTGACTTTGTAGCTCCTCCCATCAAAAGATGAAATCTGTTTCTCCACTCAGATGGAGAGCTGTGATAAAACTTGCTTTGCTCAATTTTGATAGATGCATATGAGACATAAACAGAAACTTGAAAAGCACTTGTACATTGGAGTTTGCCCTCTACCTGTTCCTGGAAGCTGGAGATCTCCATTTAGATAAGCCTGGACTAGCCTGGAGGATGACAGACATGTGGCCTAAGTCCTCCTATCATGTCGGCTGACAGCCAGCCAATCCAGAAGCACAACTGTCAACCTGACCAGCAGCTGAGATCAGATGTCTTAATGAGTCCAGTCAAAATAGAATTATTGTCAAGTTGAACCCAGTCCAAGTGGTGGTTGTCTTAAGCCACTATATTTTGAAAAAATTGTTACACAGCAAAAGCTAACTGACATACCCTCCTTTGCATTTTAGGACACCTACTTAAAGCAAACATTCCTTTTTTAATGAAGTTGGCTTGAGTGGGCTATTTTTCCTTGCTAGCAAGAATCTTAAAAACTTACATGTGCTTTTGGAATATTTTATCTTCACAGAAGCCCAAAGAATATTCAAACATTCAAACAATGTTAAACACTTTGTTCCATTCAGTTAAAAAAAATGGAACTACTCACTTTATCTTCCCTGAGGTCTATGATGGTCTTCTCTATGGCTTGTCAATTTTTAGTATATATATATATGTGTTTCCAAATAAACGTGCTTCTGGGGATATAGTGACAGGAGAAAACAGACCGGAATTCTAAACCATTCTCATTTTCTACTTGCTCTTTCACTACAACTAAATTCAAGGAGCAACTCCTCTGGGGAACTTTTCCTGGCCTCCTGGGATCTGAGTTTCATACTTTAACTCTCTGCTTTATTACATCACGTGGGTATATAGCACAGCAGTTAAAGCATGTAAGTTTCCTCCTCTGCAAAATACAAATTATAATAATTACCTACTTCATTGTGTCACTGTTAAGATTTTAAAAGTCTAGCATACATATAGTTAGTGCATCAATATCCCACCACTTCAGGATCTTTATATCTACCATTCCTACAGTCTGGAATGCTCTTATCCTAAAATCTCTGCTCAAATGTTACCTCATCAGACAGACCTTCCCTCACTTCTTTAAAATATACTAATACCCCCTGCCACTCTCCATCTCAAACCCTGCTTTTTCTTCAAGGCTTTTACCACTTTAGGTTATCTTTTCACTTATTTATTTTCTATCACCCTTCTTTCCCCACTTAAATGTAAGCTCCATGAGAGCAGACACTGCATTTTAGTAATTGCTCTACCCCAGTGCCAAGAACAGTGCCTGACACAAAATAGATATGTTATTAAAAATTGTTAATTGAATCAACATATGAGCTAAATGTAGTCTCTTTGAGTTGTAATATTTGAAGATACAAAGATTTTATTTTCCTCACAATACTTAAGGTGACCGTGAGTCCAATATTTGGTTGTATAAGATTATGGATAATTTTCTTTAATTTCTAATTAAATAAAATTTTATTTTATTAATTATAATTATAATTAAAATTAAATAAAATAACCCCTAATCTTATACAATAGAATATACTGCGTTTACAGCTAAAAAAATTTTAAGGAACATATAATCATTTCTAATGAGATCAGGAAAAACCTAGGGCTATTAAGAAATATAGTTTCACCCATTTAAGATGTTCTGCTGTATTTCCCACTTCTACCCATGGCTTTGGGAACACCCAGCTCATGAACCAGCCCTCAGTGCTAAAACTCACACTTGAAAACTGTATTCTCACTGCCATTGCATTCAGTCAATATTTATAATTTTTAACTATGACACTGTAATTAGAAAATATTTAATTGATCTTAAATTTCTGATAAACAAAAACTCTAACTTTACTAGTTACAATAGCTATGTAATGCCTATTCTTTACACTAGGGAATTTTCCACATGCATCAAGAGATATTCGTGCCTTTAGAAACATTTCCATTTTGGCTAGCCAATTATGTATTATAGAAGTGCATCCCATTTTCTTGCCTCTGTTGTTCCTTTACCACCTCCCTGTGTAATAACTCCTTCACGTGAGAATGTAAGGGACAGGTGAAAAAATTCAGCAAGTTCAAGTGTGACATCCAAGAGGAACAGTCTTTACTAGTACTGTTACTATGACAGCTTTACTAATTCACATGCTTAAATTTACGGGATTTATTTATGTATATAACGGACAAAGCCTATTAGCAACTAGGGGAAACCCAGCACCTAGCACAAATGCCTAAAACTAAGAATGACAGTCATCAGCTAGTGTGGTAGAGACACCAACAAATTAGAATAGACCTCAGCCATAAGAGAGGCAGGAGAGAGACCAGTGGATCAACCCTGCCTGGAGCATAATAACTCCTCAGTAAATGTGGATAAATGAATAAATCCTCTGGATTAAACCAAATTGTAAAATTGATAGAATCTCAAGTTAAAACTCAAATAATTATTTATGTCATCACCAGGAAATTATCATGTTGCAAATTAGATTACATTTTTTTAATTAATTCAGTTAGGCACCATACTGCCTGATCTAAATCAGTTGTGATTTGAGTCTATTGGGATCCAAACATTTAAAAAATAAATAGTCTCTATGCTTGAAAACCCCTTGATGGTCTAGAGGGAAACATCGTTGCAATACAAAGTGAGAAGTGCTATAGTGAAGTTAAAAGTTAACAGGATATTGACATCTTACAGGCCAAGGAGCTTTAATCAAGGGGGCAACAGGGGATAATCTATTTAAACAATTACATCTGGCTAAAGCTTGCAAATTGACATGGATGGTACTGAGTAAGCAAATATATGTGAATGGTTCAGTACTAGCAATACAACTATCTGTCTGCCTCCTATAGATGAGGAAAGGACTACACTGTTTATCTTTTCTTTCTTCTATTGTGCTAACTATATGACTAGAGAAACCTGAAAAAATCAAGTAACAATCAAATGATGGTTCCATCACCACCACCCATCCAGAAAGAAAGAAAAGGCTAAAATACATAAGAAAGCATGCACATGAAAGGCAGCTATCTGCCCATGTCAGGGCTCTCTTAAGTCCACCTGTTCCCTGCAGAAGCTCTGGCTTATACCAATTTATCTAGATGGGCTACAGTATCATTTTTACAGTTATATATACTACTGATCAGCCTCTTTTAATCTAACACAGAGCTCCAGAGAATTAAGCCTGTGTAGCATAAACCCCTTAAAAGATTACAATAATTACAGACACAAAGACATGTAAATATTTGTTAGTCAAACCAAATTGGCGTTGCCTGGTATTTTCTTTGGAGCCTGCCCATGTCATTATACTGAAATGTGATATATACAAACCCTAAGTGACTGCAAGTGAAATAATGTAACCCTATATACACAGTGGCAGTTTAAAATTACATCTGCTTTGGTTATTTTTATGTTAGACATTTCAAACAGTTTATTCCAAGTTATTCCTAGTTTATTCCAAGTTATTCCTAAACAAAACAACAAAGAACGTGAACAGACTTAAATAGCAGTGCAATAATGAAGAACTGAAATTTGTTGACAAAGTTGAGAATTTGTGATTTTTAAGTCATCAGTATTTTTCACTCATTTGATAAATACGCATTATTATATTTATTAAAACGTAATAGAAGACTATGTTATAGTCTCTATCATCAGTTTTAATACACTTTTATAAGAACTTTTATTAACAAAAACTCTGCCTTGGCCGGGCGCGGTGGCTCAAGCCTGTAATCCCAGCACTTTGGGAGGCCGAGACGGGCGGATCACGAGGTCAGGAGATCGAGACCATCCTGGCTAATACGGTGAAACCCTGTCTCTACTAAAAAATACAAAAAACTAGCCGGGCGAGGTGGCAGGCGCCTGTAGTCCCAGCTACTTGGGAGGCTGAGGCAGGAGAATGGCATAAACCCGGGGGGCGGAGCTTGCAGTGAGCTGAGATCCGGCCACTGCACTCCAGCCTGGGCGACAGAGCAAGACTCTTGTCTCAAAAAAAAAAAAAAAAAAAAAAACTCTGCCTTTATAAAAGGAAATTCATATGACATACCTAAACTATGGCATTATTTTGATAGGCAGCAGATCTTTACCTATCTCTGTGTATTAAATAATGTTAAGTACAATTGGAGAAACAGAAACCATGTGATGCAATTCACCAGGAAGGACATCCATCACCTATATAGTATTTTCGGGGGGAAAAAAACCTTAGTCTCAATCTAATAATAAGGCAACAGTCTGACAAATCCAAATTCAGGAAATGTGAACAAAAACATTTGGCCTGGACTCTTCAAAATCGTCAGTGTCATAAAAGACAAAAAAATGTTGGGGACCTGTTCTAAAATAAACTAAAAAAAATGAAAAAAAAAAAACTAAATGCAAAGATGATATTAATTAAATCCAATTATTGGTAAAACCGAGTATTACTGTAAGTAGTATTTAATTCGTTTCTCTTTAATTTTTCTGATCCAGAATGTATTCAATTGTCTTGAATAAGTAAATTCTCAATCTGAAAAATTTAAAAGAAAGAAAAAGAACAAAAAAAAGAAGTTCTAAGACATTACTATTGAGACAATTGGAAAATTTGAATATGAACTGCATATTAGATAATAATATTATATCAATGTTAAATGTTCCAATGAGATAGTGTGGCATGTTAAAGAATGCCTTGCTCTGAGGGGATGAATATTGATGTACTCAAGGTGATGTCTGCAATTAATTCCCAAATGGCTCAGAAAAAAAAGTAGAGAGAAAGATAAAGCAAATGCGGCAAAATATTTCCACAGATCTATGTTAAAGACATACATGTTGATTGCCTATTCTTGCCTCTTCTATACTTTTAAAATTTTCTCATAATTAAAAGTTGGAAAAAAAAATTTAAGTGGTACATTAACAATACATCTAATCATGTGTGTGAGAGAGATGTAACATTGCTGTCAATAGGTAACAATATTATCCCAAATAATTGAAGAAAATCAATGAAAACTTCTAAATATAAAAGCATCCTGCATTAACACATAGGTTTCTGTGAACTATCCTTAAAAAAATCTACATCTTTTAAATTTTTCCAATAAATTTCTTCCTTTATCACCAAATTTAAACCACAGTGACATTATTTGAAGAATTATTTATAAAACCTGATGAGAATTAAAACATTTTGTCATGAAAATAAACATAAATACAAATTAAATTATAAAAATAAAAAGGAGCACTTTCATTACAATGAAAAGGTCTTGACAGCATAAAGAGTCCTGATTGCTTAGATTTTTGCTTATATTTTACAAAGCAATAACACAATTTTATCAGAAGAAGAAATAATCAGATAATCTCTGAATATCTTTGTAACCATAGGACCCATCACCAATTTTACTTTCCCTGTAACTTACTTAAAATATAAGAGATTTATGGTCTTTGATGGTCATAAATAAATTCCACAGGGTCTTGCTTCCCTTTAATTTAAATAAACACAGTCAAAATTAACAACTGGTTAACAGCCCAGAATGTTTTCTTATGTGAGATATTACCCAAGATCTTTGAAACAATTGTATTTCATTTGCATGCTTAAAAGAATTAAATCGGCATATTGGTCAAAGAGTAATCTGAGTGGCACTCATTAAAATCTATCATTTGAGGGCTAGGCCTGGTGGCTCACGCCTGTAATCCCAGCACTTTGGGAGGCCAAGGTGGGTGGATCACCTGAGGTGAGAACTTCAAGACCAGCCTGACCAACATGGTGAAACCCCAACTTCACTAAAACTACAAAAATTAGGCGTCATGTGCATGCCTGTAATTCCAGCTACTCGGGTGGCTGAGGCAGGAGAATCGCTTGAACCCAGGAAATGGAGGTTACAGTGAGGCGAGACTATGCCATTGCACTCCAGCCTGGGCGACAAGAGTGAAATTCCGTCTCAAAAAAAAAAAAAAAAAATCTATCATTTCAAAGTGATACCAAAAAAGGCCAATCTCCTCCTATGCTGTCCTTAGTAAGTCCAGACTGGTATTGATACAAAGCAGGGCACCTGGGTGTAAACAGCACAACCTGGGTTCCTAAAGTATGAATTGTATAAACTTTCCCTGTCCTTTATAACAAAATGAAACAAAAGGGGATCCTACTCCTGCTTCCACTATTGCTCCAAGAACTTATAACGTTCCATGGGAAATAGCTTAACAACAGATAAAGACTTTCCCAAGGTAAATTATTTTACCATGTCTGATTGCCAATCTGACTGTGTGAGTAGTCTACACATGTGAAAGGAAACATTGGCAAATGCCAATTTTACCATTTGTACACCTGGACAACAAATTCTTTCTGCTATGAAGGATTTACTCTTTAAAAGATTTATTTTTAAGAAAATTAACAAGAAAAACACTAGGAACTCTGGCTTTTATGTTAACCCTTTTTAGTCATTTATAGTGGGGTCTCTTGCCATATAACAGTGAAATTACAATAGAGAAAAATGACAAAGTCCTGAGAGAAGGGTAAAAAGCATAAATTTTACACACTGGACTATAGCATAAGATTTGATCATAAAAAGTAACTCAAGGCAACTGGCAGTATTTACATGCCTAACTGTAACAAGTGTCAAAGAGGCGGAACTTTCTCAGGCCAGCTCCAGCAGAGTAGCTTCACAATCCAGTATTTTATAATAGCAAGTCAGATCTTTCAAATACTAAGTAATAATTTGATTGGCATACACAATAGGCATAATTTCTTCTCTAATTTTATTTCTTTCCCTGGATGTTAATGCTATAATCTAATAATGGCCATGTTTGATTCCCCAGGCTGGGCAAGGGAAATGATATTTTTGTCCCCAGTGTTCAGCTCCAAGTGGAACTCCCAGGAAAACTGGAAAGGAAACATGACAAAGCAAAGTTTGGAAATCCACTAGAAGATCCTTACCCAAAGAAGGCTGCCCTTGAGGTTGCCATTCCCATTGACTCTACTTTCACTAACCTCAGATATCCCACACAAAGAAGGGAGAAGCCCACCACCACCAGGGCCTTGGAGTACTCCACTGTACCATGGCTGCGTACCAACAAGATGGCACTGGGTCAGGAGAATCGAGAAGACTACATCCAAGGAGTATTACCAGTCCCCTTAAGAGGAAAACTTTGAAAACCAGCCAGGTGGACATTATCAGTGAAGAAAATTTCAAAATAACTAATAGTTAAATGTTTAATATTCACTTAAATGTCATTTCCTACATTCTCATGTTATTAGCTATGCACAATACTCAGTTTTACCAATAATTGGATTACTGTTTTCATTGGTGATATTTTCTCTTCAAACTTTTCTTACTTTCTTTGTGCTTATAACTTGAAGTAGCCTTTCCTGAAGTCATTCTCCATCATTACTAGGCTTCATTTTCTTTACATAAACTAACTCAATGTGAAAGTATCTTGCCTATTTACTTTTCTCTTATATATGTCTCCCCCATTCAAAACGTAAGCTCTTTGTCTACTTTCCCACTCCACCTTAATTCTAGAACAGTGCCTGCTCCAATAAACATTGCTTAATAAAGAAATGAAAAGTAAAATTCTTTTTACTATGCTAATCCATTTGCAGTTCATGGTACCCTGGATTTCAGGGTTAGAAGGAAAACAAAAAAGCATCAGGTGAAACTAGTTTAATCATTTTCAGTGACCAAGAATTCCTTACCTGCAGAGAAAAATCTACCTTTCAATAGCTGAAATGAGATTATAAATTGTTTTTTTGTTGTTGTTGTTGAGACGGAGTCTCGCTCTGTTGCCCAGGCTGGAATGCAGTGGCGTAATCTTGGCTCACTGAAAAGCTGAGATTGAAAGCAAGTTCCGCCTCCCAGGTTCATGCCATTCAAAATGCGAATTATAAATTGTTAATACTATTATTATCATCACATTATTATTATAATGTGATGATAATAATAATGATCATTACAACTTATTATAAGTTAGGCCCTGTACTTTATGCACATTAATCCTTGTAACATTACTGAGTAAACATTATTCCAGTTTTACAGACAAAGAAACAGGTTTAGAGAGCTTAAGAAATGTGATCAAGTTCACACAACCCTTGAGGAACTAAGTCAGGAGTCTAAGGTCTGGTTGACTCCAGAGGCCGTGCTTTTCCCACCATAACATCCCGTGGATTGCTGAACTAAAATAATCTCCTTTTAATTCCATGTTTCAGTCTTTACGATGAGGCCAAGTTGCTTTCCTGTCTCTTGATCCCTTACCAATTCTACTAGTTTTAAAATCAAGAAGTTATATCCATTCATCTAAATTCTAAATCTCCAATAGTACTTCTAAAGCATTTGATATATTAGTAACCAAGAAAAATTAAATTGTAAAATATTTCTTTTTCTTGGTCATTAATTTGAGGAATATATAGATAAAATATTATTACATTATTTGTATATGCCTAGATTATTCTATACTGTAGTAAATAATGTAGGCACTGGCTTCACTAAAATCTTCCATAAATATATTATTTTCCTAGTCTCACTCCTTAGCATGATAACCTAGAATTTGAACTCCAATCTCATTTTCAAAATCATCAAAGGCCTTAGAATGACTGAATTGAAAGTCACAATATGCTTGCTAAAATGCTTCCCAACCTAAAAGAGTATTAATACATATAGATTATTCAATGTGCTTCTAAGAGAGTGAACTTCTAAAAATTTAATAGGAAAAAGTCCTCGAACGGGAAAATAAAAATTACATCTATAAAGACTAACCCTAAAACTGGAATTTGAAAAAGAGGCAAATTTGATAAATGATACTTTCTTATGAGTTATTACTAGATTCTTCAAAGATAATCAGTTGAATACAATCATTTCATAGTATGGGTATTTGCAAATTAGGTTAATAGCATAATTGCAAGAAATATGAAGTACAGCTTCAAAATGTTTCACAATGATTTATAGTATTTGCAGCTTTCGTTAGAGCCACTGGAGACTAGGTTTCATTCTCAGGCCTCACCCCCACTTTTTTGTTCTTTTTCTTTACCTTTTTTTACTTATTCATTTATTTTCATTAAAACTAAGAGCATACCTCAGAAGTAAAAATACACATCGTCAATTCAAGTGTTTGCCCCAGTATCTCCATCTAGTGGGCATTGAGATTATAAGGTTTATTTTATCCAATAAATTCCTGATTGTTAAGTTTATTAAGCAAAATAAATGTGAGCAAGATAAAAAGAAAGGCAACAGGTATCTTTCTAGGGATGAAACTCTTAATGGGCAATACTAGGAGAGTCATGTTACACTATTACATTATAACAAGTACCTAATCCAGAGTATTCCAGTTTTGTTAAAATGTGGATATAGCTGTCCAGTTTTTTTGTGTTGTTTTGTTTCCAATTACAATTTTCTTGTCATTAGGATCAAGAATCTTGAAAAATCCATTAGAAAATTTAGATATAAACATAAGTTTAATTTTTTTCCAACTCTTCAAAAAATTATAGTCTTAAGAATTTCTTCATCTCTTAGAGCACAGAATCTTAATGCTAAAAGGGACCTCAAAGATTTAGTAGTCTAAATTTTCTTATCTTACTAATGAGGAAACTGAGACCCAGAAATAGTAACAGATTTCCCCTCAATTATAAACCTGGAGAGTAACAAAGCTAGAATTCAAACCAAATCTATTTTTAAGTCCCACCTTTCATAGTAAAAATCAATGCATCCTACTAGGAAAAGATACTGCTTTCTTTGGAGAGAAGTATTCATTTTATGACTTTCTTTAATTCATCCAAATATAGTACTAACACTAGGGGAAAATGGCTGTTTCATAGATGAAGGTAGTTCGCTAATTCAATCCAATCCAATTACTTGCCTCCTTTATGTCAGGCATTGTAAAGATGCTCATAAGAAAGTGATACAATCATCTCTCTTTAGGGAGAAAAGTTTTAAGGTTATTTACAATTTGCCAGACTAACTGCACTTCTTTTATTCTTAACGAATTTATATGTCCTTCAAGATTGAAAATCCATCCCTATTGTCAATACCAGTGGCTGCCCCAAGATCCAGAAGGGCTGAATGAAGCCTATCCACCCAGTGACTGTGCCCCTCGACAATTCTGTGTAGTTGTTATGTTGTTGTTGTTGATGATGATGATGATGATGCTTGGTGTTTTAAGGTCCAAAGATGAAATGGGGACAACGTTGTTATAAAAGTGAAATCTTCCATATCTCTTTGATATAACATAAAGTCTAGAGTCCTAAGTAAACACTCCTATAACTAGGCTTCAGGAAGTCTCTGAGAGGCAGGGCTCTAGTTTAAGAAGTTGGCAGTTGTACCTCACTTAACAGAGTTAAATGGCCTACCATATGGATGATGGTACAGTTCTTTGAAACTTTCCAAGTGCTAAACAGATGCTAATTTACATTATTCATGATTCAAAAGTGTATCTCTTACTGCACAAATGGTATTGGAAAACATATTCCTGCTGGCTGCTCTGTCTATGGAGTAGTGATTCTTTCATTCCTTTACTTTCTTAATAAACTTGCTTTCACTATAAAAAAAAAAGAAAAGAAAAAATATTCCTGCTTACAATACAAATCAGTCACAGTTTTGGTTCCTTTGAGTAAGCTTCTAAAGATAAAAGGTCACACATGTAGTAGACAAGAGAGCCCTGGGATCCATTTAGTGGAGAAGGTGGCTCACTCCTGAGAGATCCCAAATAAAATCCCTGAGTCTATAAGGCTCCCTGTGTCCAAGTACTTCAAAATGAAATGAGAGATTGTGGTGTATTTTCAACACAAGGAAAATAAAATTGAATGCACATACAATGATCCTACGCTATATGTGATTAAAAATGACTAAAGCGACTTTTGCTTCACAATTGTTAGTTTAAAAGAATTCAAACAGAAAATTAGTTTGAGTAGGGATAAATACTTGCAGCATATAATAGATGAATGGTTAGCATATAAAGAGTTCTTATAAAATAGTAAGATGATTGATAAATACTCCAGGAGAAAATGAGTTGAGTTGATATACAGCCAAATCAAAAAAAGCAAGTGATCAATAAAAGACATGGAAAAGATTAAACATCTAAACTATCTAATTAAACTATCTAATAATTAAAGAAATGGCCATGACAACATCTTTCAGATTAGGAAAGATAAGAAAGATTGATAGAACTTTAGTAGTGGGGAAATAAATCCTCTCATGCAATGTTGTTGCATTGCTGGTAAAATCTTTCCAGATTGGGCAGTGTATTTCAAAAGTTGAAATTATCATCTTTTAACCCAATAACTTTATGTTCTGGGATTTATGCTAAGAAAAAAAAGTGAACAAGTATGAAAATCATTGCCCACAAGAATTTCATCAGAGCCTTCTTTATAATAGTGGAAACCTGAAAACCACCTACATTTCCATCATCCAGGTCTAGTTAAATAAATTATAGCATATCCTTATAAAGAAATATTATTAAGTATTAAAACTGATGTTATACAAAACCCTGGAAATAACTAAAGTGTCCAGTAATCGGGCCAATTTTAGAACATTGCCATCACACCAAAATCTATAACTGGGCATTATAGTATGACCATATATTAGAAAACAAGGCAGCCATAAAAGAGAATTCAGTATATGTAGATGTGCTGACATGAAATGATTCCCATATTTATGGTTTTAAGTGAAAAAGCAAAGCAAGGGGGAAAATCGTGTGTGTGTGTGTGTGTGTGTGTGTGTGTGTATTTTTTTTGAGACGAAGTCTTACTCTGTTGCCCAAACTGGAGTACAATGGCGTGATCTCAGCTCACTGCAACCTCTGCTTCATGGGTTCAAGCGATTCTCCTGCTTCAGCCTCCTGATAGCTGGGATTACAGGTGCCCGCCACCACACCCGCTAATTTTTGAGCTTTATTTTTATGCTTTATATGCTTTTCTCTATGTCCTATACTTCCTAAACATAAAAAATAGCAAGACTTTCTTCAACCCTAGGATCAACCACTGTTAAAGATTTTTAATGAATCCTTCCAGAAATACTCTATCCAATGTAATATATACCTATGTATCCCCTTTTTGTAAAACACCCAGCAAATTTTTATATATATATATATATATATATATATAGGCCAGGTGTGGTGCCTTATGCCTGTAATCCCAGCACTTTGGGAGGCAGAGGCGGGCAGATCACAAGGTCAGGAGTTTGAGACCAGCCTGGCCAATATGGTGAAACTCTGTCTCTACTAAAAATACAAAAAATTAGCTGGGTATGATGGTAAGCATGTTAAATCTTATCAAATTCTTTCCTTTATATATCAAGATGACACGTTTTATTGTTAACATGGTAAATAACACTGATTGATTTTTAAATGATAAACCAACCTTAAATTCTTAGAATAAACTCATCTTGGCCACGATGTATTAGCCTATCATACTACCAGATTAAATTTGTGAACACTTTGTTCAGAATTTTTTGCATCCAATGTCATGAGAGAGATTGACCTGTAACTCTCTTTTCTTGTGATGTCCTTGTCAGATTTGGTATCAAGGTATCACATTTGGTTTGGCAGCAAGGTTTTACTGGCCTCATAATACAAGTTGGGAAGTGTTCTTTGTTTTCATATTCTTCAGAAGAATTTGTATATGCTACTTTTGCAGGACATTTCCATTTTTATGTTAATCTAATCTCCCTACTGAAATTATAAACGTCTAAGGCCCAAAGACTATACCTAGGGTTTCCTATATCCTGAGAATTCAACCCTTTGCTTTGGATATAGTAGGATTTCAAAAAAAAAAAAATCATTATTACCTTGACAAAGTATAAAATCTGTCGATTTATTTTAAAAATCCAATTCACATTAATTATATACATGAAAATTTATAATTTACTTCCCTCTCTTTTAGGACATCAGAAGGATCGCAGAGTGTTAGGGCTGGACCTCATCTCCAGGGTGTTCCCTGTGTCTGTGATAGTAGCAGCATGGCTGAGTAGAAAAGTATCTATTTTGGATCAAAAATATGTGAGCTGGAATCCAGACAACTCCACTTACATGTGATTTGTCTTTGGTGACATTATATAAATTCTCTGGGCCTCATATTTTCCTCTACAAAATTGAAATAGTAGTAAAACTTATTTACAAGACTACCACAAAGTTAGAGGTGATGTGCATGAAACATCTGGGTGCTTAATAGTAATTTTTTTAAAAAGACATATTTTACTCTCATGAAAAATCTAACATAAAACGTTAAAGTCATATTTTGCAGTAATAACCTCCAAATCTTTGTGTCTCCAATACCTCAGTGCCTGCTTTAACCAGTCTCATTTATTAACCTTTTCTCTTTGAATCACTTTCTTCTCCACACAATATGATTTGGCTCCTTACTCTTCCCATGACCACTGTTAGAAATGCTTATTTTCCAGTGCCACAAAGAAATAGCACTTGAACATAAATTTAATTTCCTCAGCAAGGCCATTTTTACTTTCTGCAGAAAGGGTCCACTCGCCAGCAGTTTTGCCACAAGAGTACACCGAACAAAGGAGACAGAGTCATTTATAACCTGACGCGTCCACCCTACTGCTATGTCCAGTTTCCACTGGCTAGAACGGGACCTCACATTCTGTATTTGTCCTGATTGGCTAGCAACTTACAACTTTTTAAAAGAGGCACAGGCAGATAAGAACAAAGGAAGGAGGGAGTAACTTGTGGAATGCTGAGAAAGGTAAAAACACCTCCAAATAACGAAGAGGAACAGGCTATGACCTAATGCCCGCTTGGACCAGTATAAGCATGCCAGGGCAAATATTTAGGCTAAATTGTGGGAGCACAGAACATAAAGTACATTGATTTCTTCATTAGAGCTAGCAGATATTTAAGAATGTTAGCACAGCTCTTTGAATAAATTTTGCTTCTAAGAGAAGTTACTATTTATTCCTAATTAGACGGGGAGGAGAGTCTCTTTGAAGAGGAACCTCTACTTTACTTTTTACACCACCAATACACTCAACAAGACTTCATACAATTACAAAAACTTTCCTGACTGCTAATTTCTTTTCCTACCTTGCCTATTTTCTTGCTAAACTCTTTCCCTGAACTTCATCAAAATCTCCTATCAGGAAGATCAGAGAACTGCAGGTATTAAGCCAGTTTAACAGAGTCATCCTTGTGAAGTTAAAGGAAGAACTATTCTCACCCTCATTTTAGAAACAGAAACTGAGGCAAAGGGAAGTTATCACAAGTTACAGAGCGAATTGGCCAAAGAAGGGACAAAGTTAAGTCAGCCTTTTATTCTCTGCCTTACTCTACCAAATATTAGTCTGGGAGTCAGCATGGGTAACTCTTGACCAAGATGGTTACCATCACCTCTGTGAAACAGAAATGCATGAAAATAAATGAGAAACATTTCTGAATTTGGTAGGGGGTTATCTATCCTTGTATTTTCATCTTTAAGTTATTTTCAATGCACACAACTGATGTAGTAGGTAAAGGCTATGCACATATGTGTAGTACTTAACACCACTTGCATTGTTCCAGTTAATTCTTTAAATACTGTATCATACTTAACTTACTGTGCAAGTCAAAATCTGGAGGCCTTGAAACACAGTCACTGAGTAATAATGATTTAAGAATCACAACAAAAGTTCAAAACACAGCCAGGCATACATATCAATTTGTAGCAACAGTGGTTTCATTGGAAACCACTTGCAAACAGTGACCCATACTCCTCAAATCTGCTGTTCCCTAATTATTCTTGTTTGCCTTCGTTTATGCTAAAGGTAAACATGTATTTAGCCCAGAAAAGGAAACGGAAAAAAAAACAGAAGTGACCCAAACAATGTCTGCAAAGCAGGGGTTGTAATCTGCAATCAAATAGCTTAGTCACATCACCCAAGTGAATCCAAACTACTCAAAATCATTAAATAAATGATTCAGTCTCCAATCCTACTCCTAAAAAAGAATACAACCAGGGGATCTCCTTTAATTGACAAAACTACATGAATGGTTTTGTATTGCCATTATTAACTAAAAACTTAAAACACATTTAAACACAGGCCACCCAGAGCTAACACTATAGCTTCCTGGTTTTTGTACCAGTGCACACGTGGCTTCAGTCCATGTTCAACACTTAATTAAGAGATTCTTTTCAAAGATTGTATTCTGGATTTACCATCTTTTCAGAGGCCATACTGCTGCAGTTCATTAGCACTCAACATCTGGCTGGAATGTTTTAAACTACTATTTTCCTTAACCATTATATGGATGAGGTTTCGTTATTCTAAGCAAACTGAAACAATGTCCTTGTGTGGACTTCTAAGCATAATAATTAGTGACAGTGCAAATTGGTTTCTGATTTTTCTTATACCATGTAGCAAACTATTAAAACATTCAAATCATAGTTTATATAATTGTGAGATCCTTTTCATTTTATAACATAGACATGTCTTTATTTTTCAGGCACAAGGTCTTATTCTGAAGGCCAAGAAGTATTTCACTGAAATGCAGCTATATGTGAAGAAAAATATAGTCTTGCACTTTCTCAAGGAAACAGCACTTGTAAACTCAGAAAAGTGAAAATGTGGACATATTTGGCACAGAACTTTGAACATTCCACTTACTCTGTTTATGAACCTTAGAGGGCTCCAGTACAGTATGGATTTCAAACTTCAAAAACACTCCCCTGAAAAGAGTATCAACCCATGTCTATATAACTAATTTGCCCCTGAAATGAAATTAAGTAAATCTGTTCAGGGACTTAAGCAACCAGAAAGCATCCCTGTAGTCAAAAAGTTTTTAAACTCAATTTCATGAGGCTGCATAAGAATTTTTAGGCCTTGGCTGACACATATTTATAAGTCTGGCTCAGAGAACTGTTAAAATACACTTATGGGTTCACTCTGCCTGAAATGCCCTTGGGCCCCTCCCAGTGCTTTCTTTCCCAGCCTTTCCTTCCTTTAACAGTTTCTTAGAACTCACCAATTACTTGAAATTGTCCCTGTTTAACTTCCCCAAGGAGCCATTATTTCATCCCCAAGGAGCCATTATTTCAACCTCTTTATTCATTTACATATAAAATACCTTACACTTTGTATGAGATAGATGGTCAGTTAATAAATCTTCTGTTACTATTCCACTATATGCATTTAAGTTCCATAAGGGCATTGACCACTTCCTCCCTTCTTTTCTTTTTTCTCTTTTCTTCTCTTTTCTTTCTTATTGTTTCCCCTCTTGCCACTGTCAGGGGTATGGTATAGTACTCCCAGGTAAAAGAACTTAATTCTTGTAAATCACATCTTGCCATCCCCAGCTCACAGCCCTCCAAAGGTTTTCCATTACACTTAGAATGAAAGCCAAAGAAGATGCTACACACCCTTGACCAACTCTCTCAACTCACCTTCCACCTCTCCCTGCTTCTCTCTCACCACACTCCAACCACGGGGACCTCTTATTCCTGAGACATGACAAACTCACTTTCACCTTAGAGCTTTTGCACTTGCTGTTCCCTCTGACACTCTTTCTCAGCTGCTCCCTCCCTAAGGTCTCTGTTCAAATGTCCTCTCCTTGGAGAGAACTTCTCCTAACTCCCTAGATACAATGTAAGATTTCCCTTAACTATGGCCTAGCTGATATTATATATTTATTTGTATAGCTCTTCATTATCTATCTCATACCATCACTCCTGCCACCAGTATAGAAACTCCATGAAAGCAGGGGTGCTTCACTGGTTTTATTCACAGTTGTATTTCCAGTGCCTAGAACAATGCATGGCATATAGTAGGTATTCAACAAACGCCACTGAATCACTGCTTTCAAGTGGTAGAATAGGAAGTTTATACTGTCTTCTCTTGAAAGCACTCCTCACAAATCCAGTATTATACATGTTATTCTGGGCTTCCCAATACAGGATTCTTGATGCCATCTGAGAGATTCCCTAGCTTCCTCAGTGAACTACAACTCAAAGGAAGGTTTTACGTCCAACTCGTATTCTGGGTAACTCAGAATCATGTAAATTGTGTTTTTGACAAAATGCCAGAGATACCCATGTACAAGAATTCTCCCTTACCCCACTATTCCCAGCTGGCCATTTCAGTCTTCACCAACCAAGATAATATGGGTTTTCTTTTCCTTCCTTAGACTTCAGTATGGGGCATGCAGCTCAACCCTATACTTCTCTACTGTACCTCCCAGATTCTCCAAAGTGGATCTTTTGAATATCACTTGCTCAGTCTACAACCTCATGAATTCATAATCTACTCCCAACCCCACACCAGAAGGAGGAATTTGTGGATAGATGCTAGTCTAACATACCTTACTACCCAAGACTAGCTTTTAGAGTTGCAACCTGTTTCCCAAGTAGGCCAGCTATTTCTGTTCTAACATTCCTAAGAGGTACTTGGTCCTTTCTTCTTGGCCTCCAAGGACAACTCCAAGAACAGATAGAAACTGGACAGTAGAGCAACCCAAATCCCATTCTTACAAAATACAGGCATACCTTATAGAACACCTCAGCAACTAATGTTTTCTTGGTGAAAGACTTCTTGATTTTTGATACCCAAACTTCATAGAATGTTCATATCTCTCAAAACAACACTTTCCGAAAGGTGTTGATGTAGGAAAAAATACATATTTACACCCTAAAACCTAAACACAATCTTGTTAACAAAATAGTATGCAGAGTACTGAAATACCAGGTGTCAATACAGAAGACATACAGGTATTACTATATAAAGTAACTTCTTCTTAACAACCATATTAATTGTTTAACATTCAAGAAAACTGGTTTAAGCATTTTTCATGCTACTTCTGTATGACTTATATAAAGAAAGTTTTACTGTATTTTTGTAACATTGTAGGAAATTAGAGGTTTTGAGTTGAGGAATAATGCATTATACTTTTTCCTATTTAAAAAAAAATAGGCCCCTGCTCAATAATTTTGTGCAGAACATCTGATTTGTTGGAATGGACTACAGCCACTAAATGGAAGATGCCTGTATTTTCTTGGATTCTTCCACCCAAAACCCATCAACAGGCCTCACCCTAAACCATTGATTTGGTCACATTTCAACAGCTCATCTGTTCTCAATCTCTAGCCTTGACTCATTGAATCCCTTCTCATCTCTTCATCTTCCAGGTTCCCCTAGGTGTGCTCATACAGGTCATCTAACTTTTCATTCTATTTGCATTCTTACTTTTCATTCTATTCACTTCTTCTCTCTATCCTTTATTTTACTTTCTAAAAGATTAAATAGAGTTAAAAGGCTTATAACAACAACAAAAGCAGCCCTAGCTCGCTCTGTCATCCCTATCCCCAATGCAATGTGTACAGTGGCAAATACTTTTGACTCTTTGCTCTTGCTTCCAATTCCAAATAACAACGGTAAATGTTATTGCCTGTTGTTTCATTTTAAACATTATTTATTGCTTTCCTATTATGGTAAGTGAGGATTTTAGCTCTCTTATGTCCACCTTTCCTTTACCCTCCTCCACCTTTCTCAATAAAGTTATGCCCAAAATTTTGTTTAAATTCATATTCGGTCGGTTAATTACTGAGATTATTGTTCACTTATGAGCCAAATACTGAAAAATGATTGATTTCATTTCTGTTACAAACTTTTTTTGTTTTTCCTATATTTAATAATTGCCCCATTTCCTCATTTGCTTAGATATGTTTATCTAGATGAGCTTTGTCATATCCTACAACAGCTCTGTGAAATTACTCTGAATCTGTTTTCCACATGATTGAACATATCAGATTTATCAGGTTTTTTGGCTTTTTTTTTAACTGATAAGATTTATAAGTTCCATTTTTCTCTCTCCTCATTTTAATCTGTACTGCTTTCTAAGCTGCTGGATATTATGGGTGTTATGTTGGAATTTCCCTTATGTTCTATAAATACCAATGTTCAATAAATACCCAACTCCTCTCTCCTGTATTGGATTTCTCATTTCCTAGTTCCCATGCGATCTTCTTTCTTGGTTTACTCCCTAGTTTTAGTGGATTACATCCTCTAGACTTTTACACTTTACATGTTGAAAATGTTTTACTATATCCTCACATTTGATTAATTCATTTAAACAGATATCCTAAACTAAAATGTATTAATATTTTAGAGACATTTATCAACTGCCTTTATCTTCCAATACTGTTTCTGAGAAATTCGTTTACATTCCTGATCCTTTGATTATGATCCCTTTCCCTTCTTTTCTCTTGCTCTGTCAACTAGCTTTTAGTGTCTTTTCTATACACACTCAAGTTTCAAAATTTCCAGATGATATTCTTTGGTTTGGCCTTTTACATTTATTACACCAAACACCCAGTGAGCCCTTCCAATCAGAATTCACATTTTCACTTTGGAAAAAATAATCTTCTGGACAGACACAGTGGCTCACACCTATAATCCCAGAGCTCTGAGAGGCCAATGAGGGAGGATCACTTGAAGTCAAGAGTTTGAGACCAGCCTGGGCAACATAGGCCCCATATCTATTTTTTAGAATAATAATAATTTTCTAATAACTGTTTTTTCTGTTTTTCCTTGCTAGTTGGATATGGACTTCTGGAATTGATCCATAAATTTTCCTGCTTTTCTCTCTTATTGTCCAGCTCTTTTATTCCCTACTATATCAGAGAGTTCTTCCAGTCTGTTCTCTTTTTTTGAGAAAAGGTCTCACTGTGTTGCCCAGGCTGGTCTTGAACTCCTGGGCTCAAGTAATCCTCCTGCCTCAGCCTCCCAAAGTGCTGAGATTGCAGGCACAAGCCACCATGCCCAGCAATTGCAATCTTTTTGCTAAATTTTGTCTTGCTGTCACATTTTTCATATGCAAAAACTCTATCTTATTGTTTGCTCCTTTTTTAAAAAAGTAACACTCTTATTTTTTACGGACTTAACATTTTCTTTTATCTCTCTGAGGACATCATGTCTTTGAAGCATTCTTCTGCTCTCAGCATTGTCTCTGTTTCCTCTGGGTTCCTGTTTTCTGTTTTTTTGTTGTTTGGTTCATTTTGGAAGTTTTCTTCCAAAATCTTACTATCCGTTGATGCCTTATCATATTTAAGAGTGAGTCACTAAAAAGCTTATTAGAAGCTTTATAAATGGGCTTCTAACAGGGTCATAGAGGAGCTGGAGAAGCTGGTCACCAAAAGTCCATATCTGTATGAACCATCTCTGCGATGGTTCAGTTTCCTTTGAGAAGGATCCTCCAACATTCCTGCTGGAGTGTAGGGTGGTGAGGTTGCCAGTGTGCCAGTAATGACTAGAAGAATGAAGCTAAGGATTTCACTCTTCAGATGCAGAAGTCCTCTAATTTCCCGATTTTCAAGTCTTTCTCATCCTGCCTTTCTCAGTGCTCAGTGCCCCCAAGTACAAACGATCTCTGGTGGTTTCTCTAGAGACTCCTGCAACAGTAGGGGGAAATGGTCCCAGGTGAAGAGAGGCCTCATAAATGCTTTCAGATAAATCCTCACCCATCATATTACCCTGCTTTCTTCCTAAGGCTTGCCAGAGAGCTGTGGGATGAGTCAGCTGCCTTTCCATCTACAACTCCCTCCACAGGCACTTGGCTCTGACCTTTCTCCATTCTGCTAAGTCATGTACCATTCCTCTATCCACTTTCCATCTCTGTATTTTGTGGTTTAGGGTTATTTATGTCTCCTTGGTTTACCGAAGATAAAGCTTGTGCTTCCTTTTCTTATTTTCCCTGTTGTTTGGAAATTATTTTTGAGAAAAGAAGATTAATAAGATTAACTTAGGGACACAGAAAAAGAGTAGATAAGTCTTATTCTGACATCTTGAAATCAGAAGTCTCTAGATTTTCCTTTTTCATAGATCTTCTACCACATCATACTCTCTTGTACCAGCAACATTCTGATTCATAATTTCTGGCTTCCAGATTCTATGGGTGATTAGTCATACTGTTTTCTGGTTTCAGATATGCAACATTTAGTGTATTAATGAATTAACAAGTTCTACGTCTACTTATCATATCCCATCTGCAGTAATTGTTGTCTGCAACTGAATGGGGTTTACTGGGTATAAAATAATAGGAAACGCTTTAGTCACCAATCTGTTGTGGGACTTAGTGTCCTTATCAAATAGGCTGGTTATTTTCGGTTGTCCCTCTGTCCCTCTATTCTCACACTTCCCCTACCCCAAGAGGCTGACCTCTATAGACAATTCCCCTCAACTATTCCCACTCATTGCCATTTTCACCTGTGTCATTCTTTCTCTGCCTTGCTGCATTTCTGGCAACATTACACTATATTCGCAGCTCCTAAAGTATAATGGCTTCCAGCTTCACAAGAGAACCCTTCCTAGTTAGTTCCCTTGACCTTACCCACACCTCTGTAAAAGTCTCTTTATTAAACTCTCTTGAGTTATACCTAACATGTCATTTGTTTCCTATGGTACCACTAATACATCAGTAAAAGGAGCATTTTGAACTAGCTCATCTCTAAAGTCCCTTGAGTTCTTAGATTCTATGATTTTTACAAGAGTAAAATCACATGGCATTCAAATTAAAGACTCTGAACAAATTACAGACTTCCTTTCATTCAAGATTCTGTCTCACTCCAGAAAAAAATAATTCTCCAAATAATTATGCTCAGTCCTTAGAAAATATAAATATTGTTAGTACAACTTAGACTAGCTGAGAAAGCCAGAATATACATATTGTTCCCTTTTTGCTTAGGCACTGCAATAAGGCAGTTCTGATAAAAAATGTATTTGCTATTTCTGACTTTGAAAACAGACAATCAGAATTAATTCCAAGGGTTCAAGTGTTTCTCTTTATCTTCTTTCCTTCCTGTTTCTTAGATATGTATATTATCAAAACACCAGAAAAATAGAAAAATTAAGTTTCACCAATCCTCCCATTAAAAGTGAAATGAATTCCTTGACTTCACACCCTCCTCCAAATACTAAATTATCTTTTTCCATGCATCGCCAGACTTTTTGTATCCACTGAACTTTACCACTTTCTTACCCCCTATAGACCCTTCAACTCATTTCCATCTAAAACTGCTCTTGCCAAAGTTTTGGACAACTTCTTTGTTGTGATATTCAATGGATACTTCTCAGAACTTGTGGTAACCTCTCAGAAGCATATGACAACACTACCACTCCTTTCATGAAACATTATCTTCTTTGTCTTTGCTGTTGCCTCACCTTTCTGGTTTCTCTCATACTTACTGGACTACTCCTCAATCCCTTCAGTGGACATCTCTTCCTCTGCCCATTCCTCAAATGTTCATGCTTCTTGGGGCTCTGTTGTAGTTTTCCTTATCTTTCCACCTATATTCCACCACCAGGTATCTTGATCCACTCCTATGGCTTCAAAAACGATGATAAACTAATGATTCTCAAATGCACCATCTCAAGTCCAGATCTCCTCCTGACCTTCATATTTTTTTCATAACTAAATACTAAATAACTCCATCAGTATGCCCACCGATTGCTTGCACTCAACATTTCAGCTTCCGCTCAAACCTATTTTTCCCCCATATCTCTTATTCCAATGAACCATACCAAGCCAGACACCGATATAATCTTTGAGTCTTTGCTCTTCCCCATTCCCATGCCCAATCAATGATCAAGTGCTACTGATTCTGAGATCTTGAATCCATCTAATTCTAACCATTCTCATTGCTACTTCTCTAGACCAAATCATCTCCCTACTGCTAAAACCCTGAAATACAGACTTTGTAATATAGCCAGGGAGATCTTTCTAAAATACAGATATGAACACCTTACCCTCTTCCTAAAACCCTGCAATGGTTTCCCACTGCTATGAAGATGATGCCTAAACTCCTTAACAAAGTTTACAAGGCCCAGCATCTGATCTCCTGCTCTGTTATCCAAATTGCTGTATGCTTCAGCCATACTGAGACATTTTTTAGTTACTCCAACAAGCCATGATTGCTTTTACTCTAGACATTTCCACATAATGTTCTCTCCACCCAATACATGCTTATCTGATGTTATCAGTGTTATGCCATCAATATCCACAATTCATTTAATCTTTGGTGTCTCCATTTAGATGTCCTATGCTCTCTAAACCTGGGTTATATCTGCTCCCATAGAAAACTACTTATCCACTTACTATATTCTATTGCAGTTGCCTGTTTACTTATCTCTTTTCCCTTTTAGATTATAAGCACAATGAAAGTTGAGACTATACCTATTATATCTCCAATGGCTTGAACATTATCTGGCACAAAATAGCCACTAAATAAATAATGGTTGAATGATGAACAAACAAATGGGCAAATAAACAAATCAGATAAAAAGTTGTACCAGGGGAAACACATTTTACATATGGACTTCCTGTCCCTTGCTTCTTCTCTTCTCAAAAAATAATAATAATATGTAAGCCCCCTTTCCCTCCCAACCAGCCATTGCTTACTAAGGGCTAATTAATGTATACTTACACAGGACAGCTAAAAAGAAGGATTCTGTCTGAACCTTTGCTTTCTCCTTCATTTCTGCCTTTCCTCCTATATATAAAATTTTCAAACTGAAAGTTAAAACATGCTTAAAAGAGACTAAGCATGTGGCTGCCTTTCTCTTGATCTGCCCAAACCATCTGTAAACCTGGTAGTGCATGTGCATGGGGTAAAAAGAACCTATGATAACATTTTATTTGAACCAGAATGCTAAAGCATTAATTAAAGCTAAGCACACCTGCTCTAAACTGCAGCGTCAGAGATTTATGTGAACTTATAAACTTGAGGCTTTCTGACCTCTTGTACAATTTATATTTCCTTTAAATAAGCATTTCCTCCGTGTAATGCAATATTTTAAAGTTTATTTCTGTGACTAATCTGCTGGCATATTCAGTTCCTTTATTACCTAGTCTTTACCCTTGTAACCCACTACTTGTCAAATTTTTAATTTAAGGTTTTGGGTGAAAATAAGCAGGCTCAACCATGAGGGGAAGAATTTCTTGCCCTAAATTTGACTTGTTAATGAGGTGATCTAAAACGATATCCATACATTCAAGTTCCATATTTAATACAAAGTATTGTTATTTTTTTTATTTTTTTTTTTGAGACAGAGTCTCGCTCTATTGCCCAGGCTGGAGTGCAGTGGCGTGACCTCGGCTCACTGCAAGCTCTGCCTCCCAGGTTCACACCATTCTCCTGCCTCAGCCTCCTGAGTAGCTGGGACTACAGGCACCCGCCACCACGCTCGGCTAATTTTTTTGTACATTTAGTAGAGACGGGGTTTCACCGTGTTAGCCAGGATGGTCTCGATATCCTGACCTCGTGATCCGCCCGCCTCGGACTCCCAAAGTGCTGGGATTACAGGCGGGAGTCACCACACCAGGCCAATACAAAGTATTTTTATACAGTTATTCACAGATCTATTCACGTACTGTTTGGAGGGTATAAGCTACTTTATAGTGATTTATCACTTGTTAGGTTATAATGCTCGCCCACATGTGCAGTCGTTTTAAAGAAGACAGTTTTTCAGTCAAGGAAGGCATTCTGATTTGAGATTTGGACGCTAATGATTTTAGAAGGAGAGGGTTCTACGAGGTTTCCTATCAAACATAGTTACCTTGGATAGATTCCTTCCTAGCACTGTGAGCGTCACCAAGCCAGCACAACAGACCAAAGCACTGGAGCTGGAGAGGCCAGAACTTGGTGGGATATTTCCATCTACCAGGCAGTTCATTCCAGTCAGGTTACTAAGGCCAAAGTGTTCCTAAGAATATAAGGAAAAACAGCAACAGTAATTCAGTATTGAATTCAAGGAGTAGTGAAAGCTTCCTTCATTCCCCAGAGAACAAAAGTCTATCAATAGACTTACAACAGTTATAGAAACTACTTGCGCAATTCAATCGTGACATTTTGTTTAACGGCTCTTGGCCACAGGGTAATTCCTTTAAATGCTTTTAATTTTCTTGCCTTGAATGTTCTTTTTCTTGAATATTAATTGATTTGAATATGGAAAAAATATAAAATTGCCTTGAATGTTCTTTTTCTTGAGTATTAATTGATTTGAACAAATGTGGAAAAAATATAAAACAATTATAATTCAACTTGTCAAGTAGCAAGACAAGAAATATACAATTATCTATGAGGTAATTTAAATCTCCGTGCAGCACATCTCCAGCATTCTGTTATTACAAAAGTCCAAGCCCCAAGCAGTGACTTGTTTCTAAAGACTGCCCCTTACTTTAGAAGATTCTCTGAAAAAAAAGAGTTCCAAACTTTCTCAGTTCTGTTTCACTTATGAAAAAACCTAGGCACCAAGAGATGAAGAAATTTTCCCAAGATGACCCACATGGAGACGAGAGTAGGGCCCAGGTCTCTGATTCCTGTTTGAAAACTTCTCCATTGCAGTTAGAAACCTGAGCCAGCAAACTGTCATTGTGATTTAATATGCCAGCTAGATGAGAAAATCCAGATTTTTACTACAGTTTATAGATAAAGTTTAGCCATATGGTAGCTTTAAAGATAGTGAAATTAGAATTCAGCCACAAATGAGAATACAGACCCTAAACAAGTCAAGAAAACTCTATTTCTACAAATAGGAAAGCCCAAAGAAATAATCAGATTCTGATTTAAATATGGAAAGCTCTAGCGTACTTACACGAATTTCTAACACTAGGACACTTTGGAATGATATCATATCATAACCTTTGTGGTTTAAGTTTACAAATAAATTCAAGTCTATCTCCTTCTCAAGAAAAAGTACCATAGTCTTTGCAAATTACTCAAATGACTGAAGATTAACATAAGAAATACTATTACTTAATTAAGCATTTCATCTACATATTATACAAGGGAGAATTTCAATAAGCTAGCTAGAATAACTAAAATAACAACAAAATTCTGCAAATAAGACTTTTTTCCTTAATGTTTCATCTGTCTGTCCTAGCTAGCAAAACTCTCACACCACACTAAGAAGAAATTTAGCTGGGTGTACTTCTCTTTCTGATTTCAAGTCATCTAAAAATTTCCTTCCAGAAATACAAATTATAAACTGAAACTGTACTGTTGCCAATGCCGTTTCATACAGAATATCAGACAGTTTGTTTAAAAAAAAAAAAAAAACTTGACGAATACAATATATTTAACTGTAAACTGATCAAACATGGGTGTCTTGAGTGGGAATCATACTTAAGAACTTATCAGCCAGGTGTGGTGGCTCATGCCTGTAATTCCAGCACTTTGGGAGGTCAAGGCGGGTGGGTCATGAAATCAGGAGTTCAAGACCAGCCTGGCCAATATGGTGAAACCCCATCTCTACTAAAAATACAAAAATCAGCTGGGCGCGGTGGCGGGCGCCTGTAATCCCAGCTACTCGGGAGGCTGAGGTAGGAGAATTGCTTGAACCCAGGGGGCAGAGGTTGCAGTGAGCTAAGATCGTGCCACTGCACTCCAGCCTGGGCCACAGAGCAAGACTCTATCTCAAAAAAAAAAAAAAAAAAAACAGAACTTATCATGCAATGTTTACATGAAAACATATAACAAATTCAAAATGCAAATGGGTATATGCCACATTCTGTAATAGCTCTATCCCAAAAGGATAATATGATCAATTTAATATAAATGAATTATCCTCTGAAACTTTCTAGTATTTGAATCTGAAAGTTTCTGAACAGGCTAGCATTTAAATTACCTTTCTGCCAAAAGCTTATTGGATAAGTTTGCTTTTGCACATAAGTTGTCAAACCAAACAGGAAGGCTTTAAAACCTGAAATGCTCAAAAATAACACAAAGCAACATGCATTATTTAGGCCACTTTACCCATATGCTGCAAAAAGGCATGTTGTCACAAGGAAGATTAAAATTGCATTTGCCAGGCAAATGCTTCCAAATACTGTAATTCCCACTAATGTATATGATAAGCCAGATGATTTGAAGATTTAAAACCTGCCAATAACTTTTCCTGTAAGTTATTACCATGTGTCTGAGAGGAAGGAAAACACAAAAGAAAGAAAGAAATGAATTCATTAACTTTAAGAACAAAAACCACCACTGTTACAGTATAGGACTACACGTTAGAAATAAATGTGATGTATTTCTGTAATGGACGTGCCACTAAGTCCTAGCTGCTCATTACAAAGTTTCAGATAGGACTGCCAGGCAGTAAGGAACACAAGCTCTCTACACCGGTCAGTTTGTTTGTTTACTTTTAGCTCACAAAGGCAAAATTTACTGCTTATTGTCCTACCTATGATTCTATACAAGTCACTATATCTAAAATAATTATTGCAATATAAAAGTGGCTCTAAAAACAGCAAATATCAATTTTCTTTTGGTCCTTGATACTTTTTCAACTATGAGAGAGAGTGAAAACATTTTATTTTCTTGTTCTTGTTCTAATGTAACATTAGACATTTTCAAAGTAATTATTCAATGTTTCTAGGAAAATACTTATACGAATACATTTCATTACGTCTTCTTTTAATCCCATCTGAAGTAGCAATAACCATACTAGCTACCATTTATTAAATGGCTACCATCAAGCCTTATGTAATTCTTTTAACAACTCTTCATCAGGATAGCAATGACATCATTTTACGGATAAATCTGAGACTTAAGAGGTTAAATTACCACAGCTGGGAAGAGCCCAGATTCAAACCTGGGCTGATTCTAAATCCTATTACAGTATACACCTATATATCCCAAGTATAAATGTAAATAATAGTACTAAAACATATCCTCAAAGATATGTTTAAACAAAGATTTTAAAACCAGACAGATGTTTGTCAGACGCACCTATTTATGAAAAGCCAGCTATATGAAAACCACTACTGCCCCCTGTGAACACTACCCGAAAAACAGTCATATCTTCCCCACTCTGAAACACAAACTAGCAAAATAGAACAGAAGCATCGGTTAGTACTGTAAGGAGATGAAAAAGATGTAGTAAATAAAATAAATCTGACAGAATACACATGATAATCTCAACTGGTAGTAAGTGTCTTATAAACTAATTTACCTGAATTCCTTTAAGTCCACATAAGAAATAGTTGTGCCACAAAGCCTTGGTTTTATCAATCTGAATGTTATTAGCACTAGTACTGAAGTCCCTGCGAAGACAAAAGACACCATTAATTTAAAATCTGTAGGCCTTGAGCTGCAAAATCAATGGCTGACTGCTGCCATCTTGTGCCAACACAGTGATACTGACTCTCCTTTCCCATTTATGTTCAAACTGTGTCTACAGCAAAACATCTCCAGCTGCTAAGAGTTAAGAGAGGAAGTTGTAGTGGCCTTAATGACTAAACTACCTCCAACTGACCCTTTTTATTTCCTGAAACAGAGAGGAAACAATATATTTTAGAGTAATCTACAACTATTTTCTCTTTCATGTTGGTCCTTGTTAAACTGGTGTAAACCACATGAATGCTTATCCTCTAGGCCTGCTGTTTGGCACACCCTCAAACTGAAACAGGAGTACTCAAAGCCATCTCTGCCACCCATCCAAGTTTACCATCTGCACAATTTAAGAAAAAAACAAACAAACAAAATAATGATTCTGATGCATAATCAATTTAACAAAATAAGATTCCATGAGTCTATACTAATGTAAGTTAACAAATGAATAAAAAGCTAAATGAAGAGAAAGGAAAAACTCTCTATTATGGTAAAATGCCAACTAATAGACATAGAAGAAATGATGTGACTAGAAAAGTCACTACACGGTAAACTTTATGATAATTTGTTTCAAGAAACAATTATCAATGGATGCTAAACTTAAGACAGCAAAAATGTGATGAGAAGATATTTACAGTATTTCCCCACCAGACACTTATGAACTACAGTGAAAAAACATAGTATCTGGGCTGGGTGTTAACAGCTCACACCTCTAATCTCAGCACTTTGGGAGGCCGAGGCAGGTGGATCATGAGGTCAGGAGTTCGAGATAAGCTTGGCCAATATGGTGGAATCCATCTCTACTAAAAATACAAAAATTAGCCAGGTGTGGTGGCACGTGCCTGTAGACCCAGTTACTTAGGAGGCTGAGGCAGAAGAATTGCTTGAACCCGGGAGGTGAAGGTTGTAGTGAGCTGAGATCACGCCACTGCACTCCAGCCTGGGTGACAAAGCGAGATTCCATCTCAAAAAAAAAATTAAAAAAAAAAGTATCTGATATGGTTTGGCTGTGTCCCCACTCAAGTTGCATCTTGAATTGTAGCTCCCACAATTCTCACATGTTGTGGGAGGGACCCAATGGTAGGTAACTGAATCATGGGGGTGGGTCTTTCTTGTGCTTTTGTCATGATAGTGAATAAGTCTCATGAGATCTGATGGTTTTACAAACAGGAGTTCCCCTGCACATGCTCTCTGCCTGCTGCCATGTAAGATGTGACTTTGCTCTTCATTTGCCTTCTGCCATGATTGTGAGGCTTCCCCTGCCATATGGAACTGTGAGTCAATTAAACCTCTTTCCTTCATAAATTACCGAGTCTTGGGTTTGTCTTTATTAACAGCATGAAAATGGACTAATATAGTATCTTTATGGTAGAAAGATCTGGCAGATGGCACTTTAATCAAATGATCAAAATTAACACCACCAGTAAAGGGATGTTTTGTGCCTCCTTGATACAATGTACTAAGCATACATCCATGGAATGTGGGATTTCCTTATGCAAGTCTTGTGACTTCTTTGTAAGTCAAAAAAATACTTCAAAATGAAAAATAGGTAGATAAATAAATAGGCTCCTATAATCAGTCAAAGAACAATGTATGTGAAATGGGAGAATCAATTAAAGAGGAGGAAATGAGGTAAAATTCCCCATATTGACTGAGTGCTCTAATATAATTAACTAAATATCTACTATATGCCAGTCATTGTAATAGACACCTTCCATGGATTATTTTAACTCAACAACATGGATACATTATCTCTTTCAAAATATATTAAGTGACTAACCACTTAAGCATACAAAGCATGCATGGGAATATAAAGGTAAAAGGCAGAAGGCTTGCCTTTTAAAAGTTCACAATCTAGCCAAGATGATACGAACATAAATAACTACTGAAAGGGCATATCACAAGAATATTTCACATCAAAGCCTTTTGTAAAGTGTGTAACCTCCCCATTGCTAAACCTAGCAACAAGGTGAAATAGGGCAAGGTTGAAAAACAGCCCCCAGGACTAGCTCAGACAAACAA
This sequence comes from Colobus angolensis palliatus, assembly GCF_000951035.1. Lineage (NCBI taxonomy): Eukaryota > Metazoa > Chordata > Mammalia > Primates > Cercopithecidae > Colobus > Colobus angolensis. Next base: position 4,383,444 of record NW_012121598.1, on the reverse strand, counting down.
TTCCAGGAAACCAGGAACCAGAACAGACCAGATGAACAGGCCAGGTAAACGAGCCCTGCCCTGCAAGCCCCTGATAAACGTCATCAGTGTTTCAAAAGAGTAACTGAAATATCAGAAATGGCGGGAACCAATCATAATCAGCCAAGTTGCCTTGTTCAAATGTCAGCCAGTCATACGTCTGATTTGTACAAAATCCCCTATGACTCTGTGCCTGTTTACCCCTGACTATATAACGCTGTCCTGAGCCCAGTTGGGGAGCTCTTCCGCTCGTTGCACGACCAGCGTGAGAGTTCCAGGTTCGAACCTGCAATAAAGATCCTTGCCGTTTGGCTTTGACTCCGGACTCTGGTGGTCTTCTCTGGGGAATAAACGGCCTGGGCATAACACTACCAGACAGTAATGGCATGTGATAATAATACGGGGTGGGATATGTGGCTGAGAGAGTATTATTTCTAAAAGTCCGCATTTGATAGAGAGAGGATGTCTTCCTGGAGGCTCAGAGAGGATTAGTTGCTTTCCAAAAATGCAGTCTGACATCAGCTCATCACAATTTTACTCTACTGTCACTTACAGAAGTTAAAATATGTTGCTCACAGTCAATAAGAGGTCACAGATTTTGAAAGCAGATAAAGTTATGTTAGCATATCTGACAGGTTCTGTTCCTAGTTAAGAGGACATCTTGAAAGTCACTAAGAAAAGAAAACCAGAAAGAGATTCTGACGGTGAAATATGAACAGAGGGGGTAGGCAGACATGAGGAGAAAAAGAGGAAAGTTCAAATATGTAGGAAGCTACATGAGCCACATTCCAGAAAGAATTATGATATAATTTGGATTTGTATCCCTGCCCAAATCTCATGCCAAGTTGTAATCCCCAGTGTTGGAGGTGGGACCTGGTGGGAGGTGACTGGATCATGGGGGTAGATTTCCCCCTTTGGTATTGTTTTCATGATAGAGCTCTCAGTAGATCTGGTTGTTTAAAAAGTGTGTGGCACTTCCCACCTCTCTCTCTCCCTCCTGGCTCTGGCCATGTAGACATGCCTGCTTTCCCTTTGCCTTCCACCATGCTTGTAAGTTTCCTGAGGCCTCCCTAGCCATGCTTCCTGTACAGCCTGTAGAACTGTGAGCCAATTAAACCTCTTTTCTTTATAAATTACCCAGTCTCAGGTATTTCTTTATAGCAGTGCAAGAATGAACTAACATGGAAAATTGGTAACAAGGAAAGGGGCATTGGTACAAAGATACCTGAAAATGTGAATTTGGGTGTGGAGCTGGGTAACAGGTAGAGGTTGGACCAATTTGGAGGGCTCAGAAAAAGACAGGAAGATGAGGAAAATTTGTAACTTCCTAGAGACTTGTTGAATGGTTGTTTCCAAAATGCTGATAGTGATAGGGACAATGAACTCCCAGCTAAGGTCTCAGATGAAAATGAGGAACTTCTTGGGAACTAATGTAAAGGTCATTTTGTTATGCATTAGCAAAGAGCCTGTTATGCATTAGCAAAGAGCCTGGAGCACATATCCCTGCTCTAGGGATATGTAGAACTTTGAACTTGAGAATGATGATTTAGGATATCTGGCAGAAGAAATTTCTAAGCAGCAAAGCATTCAAGATACAGCCTGCTGCTTCTAACAACCTATGTTCATATGCATGAGCAAAGAAATGACCTGAAACTGAAACTTATATTTAAAGGGGAAGCAAAGTGTATGAGTTTGAAAAATTTGAAGCCTGGCCATGTGGTAGAAAAGAAAAGGCCTTTTTGGAGGAGTTCAAGCCAGCTACAGAAATTTGCATAAGTAAAGAACAGTCAAATGCTGATAGCCAAGACAAAGGGGAAAAGACCTCCAAGGCATTTCAGAAACCTTTGCAGCAGCTCCTTCCATCACAGCCATGGAGGTCTAAGAAGGAAGAATGGTTTCATGAACAGGGACCAGGCTCCCACTGCCCTGCACAGCCTCAAGACACTGCTCCCCACATCCTGGCCTCTCCGCCTCCAGGGGTGGCTAAAAGGACTCCAGATACATCTCAGGCTGCTGCTTCAGGGGGTGCAAGCCATAAAACTTGGTGCTTCCACGAGGTGTTCAGCCTGCCAATGTTCAGAGTGCAAGAGTTAAGACTTGGGGAGCCTCTGCCTAGATTTCAGAGGATGTGTAGAAAAGCCTAAATGTCCAGGCAGAAGCCTGCTGCAGGAGCAGAGCCCTCATGGAGAATCTCTATCTCTACTAGGGCAGCGTGGAAGGGAAATCTGGTGTTAGATCCCCTACATAGAGTCCCCACTGGGGCACTACCCAGTGCAGCTGTGAGAAGAGGGCCATCGTCTTCGAGACTGCAGAATGGTAGATCAACCCAGCAGCTTGCACCATGCACATGTAAAAGTCACATGTGCTTGAACACCAGCCCATGAAAGCAGCCTCAGGGACTCTACTTTGCAAAGCCTCAGGGGTGGAGCTTCCAAAGGCCTTAGGAGCCCACCCCTTGCCCCAGTGTGCCCTGGAAGTGAGACGTGGGGTCAAAGGAGATTATTTGGAGCTTTAAGATGTAATGACTCCCTTGTTGGGTTTCGAACTTACATGGGGCCTATAGCCCCTTTCTTTTGGCTAATTTCTCCCTTTTGGAAAAGAAGTATTTACCCAGTGCTTGTACCGTCATTGTATGTTGGAAGTAATAACTAACCCATTTTTTATTTTACAGGCTTATAGGCAGAAGGGACTTGCCTTGTCTCAGATAAGACTTTGGACTGTGGACTTGTGAGTTAATGCTGGAATGAGTTAAGACTCTGAGGACTGTTGAGAAGGGATGACTGAATTTTGGAATGTGAGGACACAAGACTTGGGAGGGGCCAGGGACAGAATAAAATGGTTTGGATTTGTGTCCCTGCCCAAATCTCATGTCAAATTATAATCCCCAGTTTTGGAAGTGGGGCCTGGTAGAAAACGATTGGATCACAGAGGTGGATTTCCCCCTTTGGAACTCTTCTCATGATACAGTTCTCACTTGACTTGGTTGTGTAAAAAGTGTGTAGCTGCCCCCAGCCCTCTTCCTCCTGCTCCACTCATGTAAGACATGCCTGCTTCTTTGCTTTCCACCATGTTTGTAAGTTGCCTGAGGCCTTCCCAGCCGTGCTTCCTGTACATCCTACAGAGAATCATGGGCCAATTATACCTCTTTTATTTATAAAATTACCCAATCTCAGGTATTTATTTATAGCAATGTGAGAATTGACTAATACAAATTGAAAAGTGCTAGCTCCCACAGAATTAGAAGTATAGCTTAAGTCTGTCAGAAAACAAAACAAAACAAAACAAAACAAAACAAAACAAAAACTGCGTGTTGATTAGTTAATGATCTTTGCTCTTTCCCACATCCCTGTCTCACCTCTTCTGCCTAGCCTTTTCCTGAGGTTCAAAACCAGACACTCATTTTCCCACCAATTCTCTACCCTGCATTACATTATCCATTTGCTTTCTCTATCCCCACTTCCATGTTGTAGAATTCTGAGAAAAGAATCCTGAAAATGAGCAGACATGACCCATTATTACATTAATACTTTCCATTTACATATTTTATTCATTTACTTGTTCTTCAAAGAAACATCTGCCCAGTGTCTACCCTGTGTGTGTCTGGACCTGGGGTAGGTAGACCATTGCAAGACACCTGTGTGTGTCTGGATCTGGGGTAGACCATTTATAGTAAGAGTAGCATCAAAAAAAATATGAAGTTGGAGGCACAGAGGAATGTCTATAGGCATCTGGTACTTGCCTTCTCCACAAAGAAGAACCAAAATAACAAGTTGACAATGATAGTTAGAAAAGATCACGTAAGACAGAACACTGAATTCAACAAGAAGTGACAGGAAACACCTAAGGCAAGGAAGGAGAGGAAATCAGGGTAGTCTGCTCAGCCAGAATCAGCTGGGAGCCTAGAGAGGCTCTCCAATGTGGGTAAAGGGCAAGAGAAACACCCCAAGTGGTCCACATTACTATTAAGGACTCTGCAATCCTAGCCATAGGACAGCCCCTCAACCCTTGAGGTCCATGCGACTGACAGAGAAACTGCTTGGAGATCACATGATGGGATTGCTCCAAAGAGGAAATTCATGCTGGGTTCCACACACCCCCAAGTCCTAAACAATCTGCACGTCACTATACTGAGATCCCAGACTCTATTAGATTGCATCCTGCCATGGGGACCAATAGCTCCTATCTCCACATCCCTGCAACCTCTCCATATCCCCTACCCACAGACAACACGAATGCTAACTGCTGTTGTCAGAGCCAAAATGCAAGCCACTGGCAATAACTACAATACTCCCAGCAGTGGGGCTGCTGTGCATTTTCACGAGCCCTAAATACAGACTCCCTTACTCAAAGCAACTGCCATTGCACTGCTGGGGCCAAACCACGAGCCACTGGCAGACCCCTGGTATTCGCAGCAGCAGAGCCACCATGCACTTTCATGTGCCCCGAGGAAAGGCTACCCCACCTGCAGCCACCACCTGGATGCTCCCCAGCCAGTTGTCTATGACTGCTGCCAGTGAAAGCAACCCCACTCTCCCCAGCAGCTGGGCCACAGCACAGCCACTGCCACTACCACCTGAGCATTCCACTAGGTGGCTTGGTTCACTCTACTCCTGCCCACCACTTGCATACACCACCAGGAGGCCTGAGGATAGGCCCGCCCTGCCAGACTCCATGCCTATGTCTAAGCATACCATCCAGGGTACTAAGAATGGCTCTGTCCAATCTACCACCATTGGCACCTGAACACTCTCCCAGAGACCTAAAGATGAGCCCACCCAACCTACTACTACTACCACAGCTAGCTTCCACCTGCATGCAACACCTGTGGCACTGAGGACCAACTCACCCAGCCTAACATAGCCACAAACAACAATGCAGAATGTTTGGGAGCCAGAGGGTTGTTCTACCACTGCTACTGCCATCACACAGGTGACACTAACTACCCAGGGGTCCAAGGACCCAGCCACTCACCCAGCTCACTGCTACAACTGCCAGGATCCACAGTCTCCAACAACAACCATGTCCTAAGTCACTGAGGAAATCAGAGACCACTGATACTGTTTATCGCCAAAGGAATTATACAGAGACTACAATACTACAAGTGCCAAGAATCAATGCCAACATGCCAACCCAACCAATACCACAGGTACATCTTTGAGAAGAAGTCATTCTCTACAAAAGCAAATTCAAAAACTTGGAAGAAGCAAAATCATTCACCAGCAACAGATTCCAATGACAAAGAAATTTATTAAATTCCAGAAATAGAATTCAAAGTAATGACATTTAAAAAGCTCAGTGAAGCCAGGTGTAGTGGTTCATACCTGTAATCCCAGCACTTTGGGAGGCTGAAGCAGGCAGATCACTTAAGGTCAGGAGTTTGAGACCAGCCCAGCCAACATGGTGAAACACTATCTCTACTAAAAATGCAAAAATTAGCCAGGTGTGGTGGTGAGTGCCTGTAATCCCAGCTACTTGGGAGGCTGAGACATGAAAATCACTTGAACCCAGGATGCAGAGGCTGTAGTGAAGCAACATCATGCCACTGCACTCCAACCTGGGCAACAGATTGAGACTCCATCTCAAAAAAAAAAAAATCAGTGAAAGACAGGAGAACACAGATACAAAGAAACTGGAAAAAAAAAATCCAGAATATGAAAAAGAAATTTAACAAATGGATATCATAAACAAAAATCTTGGAACAGAACAATTCACTGAATGAAATAAAACATACATTGGAAAGCTTCAACAATAAACTAATCGAGCAGAAGAAAGAATTTCAGTATCTGAAGATAACTCTTTTGAAATAACACAGTCAGACAAATATAAGGAAAAAAGGATAAGACAGAATGTAAAAACCTTATGTAACTTATGAAGCATCATAAAGCAACCAAATATTTGAATTTTTGGTGTCCCAGAAAGAAGAGAAAACCAAAAGGATAGAAAACCTACTTAACAAAATAATAGCTGAAAACTTCCCCAGTCCAGTAACAGATTTACATATTCTGATACAGGAAGCTCAGAGATCCCCAAACAAATACGACTTTAAAAGGTCTTCTCCATGGCACATTATAGTAAAGTGGTCAAAAGTCAAAGACAACAAGATAATTCTTAAAACAGCAAAAGAAAAGCATCTAGACACTTATAAAGGAGCCCCACCAAAACAACAGTGGATTTCTCAGCAGAAACCATATAGGCCCTGAGAAAATGAGATGATATATTCAAAGTGTAGATAGATAAAGACTGGCAGCCAAGGATACTATACTCAACAAAATCATCCTTCATAAATGAAGAACTGAAGTCTTTCCCAGAAAAACAAAAGCTGAACGCATTTATCATGAATGGGCTGAACCTACAAGCAATGCTTAAGGGAGTACTATACCTGGAAGCAAAGGGATAATATATACACCAACAGGAAAACACATAAAAGTATAAAGCCCACTGGTAGAGCAAACTCATGAATAAGGAAGAGAAAGGACTCAAATGTTACCACTACAGACCACCACCAAACCACAATAAACAAGAGAGAAATTAAAAAAAAAAAAAAAGATATATAAAACAACCAGAAGTCAATCAACAAAATGACAGGAATAAGCCCTCCCATATCAATAATAACATTGAATGTAAACAGATTAAATTTTCCAATTAAAAGATATAAACTAGGATAACTGATTTTAAAAACTGATGACCCTATCTATAATAAGCCCCCTACAAAAATAAAACCTCATTTCATCTGAAAAAAACACATATATATTGAAAGTAAGGGAATGAAAACAATATATTCCATGCAAACAGAAACCAAAAGCAAGCAGGAATAGCCATGCTTGTACCAGATAAAATAGACTTTAAGTCAAAAACAGTAAAAACAGACAAAGGGGTATTATATAATGACAAAGCTATCAAATTAGCAAAGGATATGACAACTCTAGACACATATGCACTCAACAACAGAGCGCCCAGATATATAAAGCAAATAGTATTACAACTAAAGGGAGAGAGAGATCACAATACAATAATACTTGGGGACTTCAGCAGCCCACTCTCACCATTACAGAGATCATCACAACAGAAAATTTAAAAAGAAACACTGGATTTAGACTGCACTACTGACCAAATAGACCTAACAGAAATTTACAAAACATTTCATCCAGCAGCTACAGAATATACATTCTTCTTACCAGCAGATGAAACATTCTCCAGGATAGACCGTATGTTAGGACACATAACAAGCCTCAACAAATTTTTTAAAATGGAAATCATGTCAAATATCTTCTTAGATACAACAGAATAAAACTAGACAGTATGTATCAAATATATTCTTAGAACCAATGGATTAAAATTAGATAGTAATAAAAAGAAAACTTGTGATACTGTATAAATACAAGGAAATTTAACAGCATGATTCTGAATGACCACTGGCTCAAGGAAAAAATTAACACATAAATCAAAAAGCTTATTCAAATAAATGAGAACTGAAACACAACATACCAAAATCTATGGAATATACTAAAAACAATGCTAACAGAGAAAATCATAGCAATGAATGCCTACATCTAAAAAGAAAGAATTCAAATAAGCAACCTAATGATGCATCTCAGGGAATTAGAAAAGCAATAAAAATCTAAACTCAAAAATAGTAGAAGGAAAGAAATAATGAAGATCAGAATAGAACTAAATAAAGTAGCTACTAAAAAAAACACAAAGGGTTAAAGTTTTTGGAGGGATAGCAGACAAGGTGGCTGACTAGACACAGCCAGGAAGCACCACTCCCACTGCGAGACTAAATATTAAGTAAACTAACGCACTTTGAGCAAATCTTAGAAAGAAAACACCAAGAGTAGATAGAGAAGCAACACAGACACTGAGGCTGAAAACAGAAGAAGCTGGGAACCTTGTGTGGGGTTGCTAAATGCTAGGGCTCATTCTCAGCCCTGAAAGCCTCCTAAGAGAGGGGTTAGTGAAGGGATGGTGGGCCAATCCACTCTTGCTGCAGATCTCCAATCCTAAGTACAAGAGATCCTATGACCCCCATAAACATTCAAACTGGCAAGGGGATCTGCCTGCAGAGTAGGCAGAAAAAGTACTCCAGCCTATATGGAATGGAGGTTTGGCACACATGGCAGCTGCAGCAGAATACAACCATAGGTGCCCATCCCCCAGGGCTCCCCTTCTTCTCTGAGTAACTCTAACCCCAGTTGACTACTGGGTCAAGAGAACAAGGCTGACTTTCCAGTGGGAACAGAGCATGTCTGTTCTGTAGGCACTCCTGTCCACCAGCCCATTCCAAGGCCTCTGTGCAGCTGCTCTAACAGGAGCATGTGTACAGTACAGCCTCCACTGCCCAGTACGGGTGCTTTACCAAAAGGCCAGCCTGAGTACTTTCTCAGAGGTCTGGAAGCACTTGGAATCCCTCAGCACAGGTGGTGCTGTGCCAAAGTGAGCCAAAAGATGGAGCTGTGGGCTAGTCCCAATGCCTCAGGGCCTGAGAGTCATGAGCCAAGATCTGTAGCCAATGCTAGAGCAGGGAAGAAGTCCACACGCTCAGAAGACAGAGAGGAGTGAGACACACAGGCTTGTCAGCCAGCACCAGAGAAGGGCATCTCTCCCTCTACAGCAGCAGTCCCCAACCTTTTTAGCATAGGGACCAGTTTTGTAGAAGGCAATTTTTCCATGGATAGTATATGTTGGGGAGGAGGAGATGGTTTCAGGTTGAAACTGTTCTACCTCAGATCATCAGGTATTGGATTATCATAAGGAGCATGCAACCTAGATCCCTCCCACATGCAGTCCAAATAGGGTTCATGCTTCTATGAGAGTCTAATGCCGCTGTTGATCTGACGGGAGACAGAGCTCAGGTGGTAGTAATGCCCCCTCGCCCACTACTCACCTCCTGCTGTGTGGCCCAGCTCTGAACAGGCCAGGGAGCAGTAACAGGGACTGGGGAACCCTGCTCTACAGGACCAGTCCAAGAATAGTGTGGCCTATCTGCAGGTCACAGCCTCTGCCTGAGGGAGCCCTGCAGCCCAGAAGACCTAATAAAGAAAAGACAGGATCAGTGCCAGCGATCAGAGGGAGCTTCCTCAAAGCTCAGGAACAGACCTGGTGAGAGGATCATCTGGCTCCCCCTACCCCACTACAGAGCACTACTGCAAATGCACTAAAATACAAAAAAAAAGCTGTGCAGCTTATTAAGAGCCTATCTGCTGGCCACCACTCTTAAGCACCATTTACTGGATCACAGCCCAAATTACAACACCAAAAATAATCTGCCAATATACATCACTTGTGAAACCGGGGGCAAGAATCCAGCCACAAATAAAGATCCTGTACAAAGCCTTGGCCCTCTGAAAGCAATCAGAAATGAAGCCAATTGACTATCCTCAATTTAAACCACAGCTAAAAGAACACCAGTTCTCTCAGAGGAGAATCAGTGAAAAAACTAAAGGAAAAGGAAAAAAGTTGGAATTCTCACATTACCCAACTTCAAATTACACTACACGGCTATAGTAACCAAAACAGCATAATATTGGTACAAAAACAGATACATAGACATAGACTTATAGAACAGAATAGAAAACCCAGAAATAAAGCTGAACACCTACATCCATCTGATCTTCCATAAAGTCAACAAAAATAAGCAAGGAAGGAAGGGCTCCCTATTCAATAAACGGTGCTGGTATAACTGGTTAGCCACATGCAGTAGAATGAAACTGGACCCCTATCTTTCAGCATACACAAAAATTTATTCAAGATGGATGAACGATTTAAATATAAGACCTCAAGCTGTACGAATCCTAGAAGAAAACCTAGGAAATGGTTAGAATATGGCAAAGATTTTATGGCTAACTCTCCAAAAGCAACTGTGACAAAAACAAAACTTGACAAGTGAGACCTAATTAAAGAGCTTCTGTGCAGCAAAAGAAACCATCAACAGAGTAAACAGATAATTCACAAAATGAGAGAAAATATTCACAAACTATGCATCCGACAAAGGTCTAATATCCAGAATCTGTAAAAAAAATGTAAACAAATCAACAAGCAAAAAACAAATAATCCCATTAAAAAATGGGCAAAGTATATGAACAAACACTTCTCAAAGGAAGACATACAAATGTAAATCAAAACCACAATGAGATACCATCTCACTCCAGTCAGAATGGCTATTATGTAAATGTCAACAAGAAACAGATGCTGGCAAGGCTGTGTAGAAAAATGAATGCTTATACACTGTTGGTGGGAGTGTAAATTAGTTCAGCCACTGTGGAAAGCATTTTGGAGTTTCCTCAAAGAACTTAAAACAGAACTATCATTTAACCCAGCAATCCCATTACTGGGTATACACCCATAGGAAAATAAATTATTCTTAAAAAAAAAAAAAGACACATGGACTCATATGTTCCTTGAAGTACTATTTACCATAGCAAAGACATGGAATCAACCCAGGTGCCCATCAATGGTGGGTTGGATAAAGAAACTGTGGTATACATACACCAGGGAATACTATGCAGCCATAAAAAGAATGAAATCATATCTTTTGTAGCAACACGGATGCAGCTTGAGGCTATTATCCTAAGCAAATTAACACAGGAACAGAAAATCAAGTACTGCTGCATGTTCTCACTTATAAGTGGGAGCTAAATATGAGTACATAGGGACATAAAGATGGGAATAATAGACACTGAGGACTAGAATGCGATGGCGAGGGCAGTAGGGAGGAAGGAAGTGTGGGCTGAAAAACTGCCTATTGGCTGCTATGCTAACTACCTGGGTGATGGGATCATCTGTACCCCAAACATCACCATTACAAAATATACCCAAGTAACAAACCTGCACATGTAACCCCTGAATCTGAAATAAAAGTTGAAATTATTTTATTGAAAAAATACAAAGAATCAAGAAAATGGAAAGTTGATTATTTGAAAAGAAGAAAAAAATTAATGAACTGCTAGCCAGATTAATCATGAAAACAAGTGAGAAGACCCAAATAAACAAAATCAGAATCCAAAAAGGAACATTACAACTGATACTATGGAAATACAAAAGCTTATCAGACACTGTTATGAATAACTGTACATATACAAACAAACCAGAAAATCTAAAGGAAATTGATAAATTCCTAAACACACAACATACCAAGATTAAATCAGGAAGAAACAAAAAACATAAACAGACTAGTGACAAGTACCGAGATTGAAATAGTAAAATGAAAAGGCTTCCAACAAAGAAAAGCCCAAGACTGGACAGCTTCACTGAAAAATTCTACCAAACTTACAAAGCACAAACACCAATCCTCTTCAAACAATTCCAATAAATTGAAGAGAAGGGAATTAACCTAGTCCCAAAAGGCAAGCATCACTCTGATACTAAAATCAGACAAAGGTGTAACAAAAACCAAAACTGCAGACCAAGATCCCTATTTAAATATATGTAAAAATCTTCAACAAAATTGCAGCAAACTGAATCCAACAGAACATCAAAAATATAAAACACCATGATCAAGTGGGATTTATCCAGGGATGCAAGGATTGTTCAAGAAACACAAATCACTAAATGTGACACAACACATCAGTAGACTAAAGGACAAAAACCATACAATCATCTCAACAGACAGAGAGAAAGCATGTAATAAAATTCAATATCCCTTCACGATAAAAACTCTCAATTATCAGGCATAAAATAAATATACCACAACACAATAAAGGTCTCATATGACAAACCCACAGCTAACATCATATCAAATAAAGTTGAAGCCTTTCCTGTAAAACCTGGAACCCAGCAAAGATGCCCAAAATCACTACTCCTAGTCAACATAATACTGGAAATCTTAGCCAGAGTAATCAGGCAAGAATAAAAATAGAAGGATCCAAGTTGAAAAGGAGGAAGTTACATTGTCCCGTTTCATAGGTGACATGATTTTATACCCAGAAAAAGCTGAAGACTCTAAAAAAAAACTCTTACATCTGATAAACAAATTCAGTAAAGTTGCAGTATAAAAAAACAATATACAAAAATTTGCAGCATTTCAATACGCCAATAATGAACTAGCTGAGAAAGAAATTAAGCCAGAAATCCTGTTTACAATAGCTCCAAAAAAAAAAAAATCCTAAGAATAAGTTTAACCAAGGAGATGAAAGATCTCTAAGGAAAACTAGAAAACACTGATGAATGAAATTGAAGACACAAATGAAGACATCCCATGTTCATGGACTGAAAAAATTAATATTGTTAAAATGAACATACTGCCAAAGCAATCTGCAAATTGAATGCAATCCTTATGAAAATACTCCTGTCATTTTCACAAAAATAGAAAAAAAATCCTAAAATATGTATAAAACCAAACAAAAAGAGCCCAAATAGCCAAAGCACTCCTGAGCAAAAAGAACAAAGCAAGAGGCATCACACTATCTGACCTCAAAATATATTACAAGGCTATAAAAACCAAAACAGCAAGGTATTAGTATCAAAACAGACACAAATACTAATGGGATAGAAGAGAGAACCCAGAAATACATCCATGTATGTACAGCAAACTCATTTTCTCTCTTTTTTTTTTTTTTTTTTCTGAGACAGAGATTTTGCTCTTGTTGCCCAGGCTAGAGTGCAGTGGCATGATCTCGGCTCACTGCAACCTCCACCTCCTGGGTTCAAGCAATTCTCCTGCTTCAGCCTCCTGAGTAGTTGGGATTAGAGGCGTGCACCACCACACCCAGCTAATTTTTTGTATTTTTAATAGAGACAGGGTTTCATCATGTTGGCCAGACTGGTCTCGAACTCCTGACCTCAGGTGATCTGCCCACCTTGGCCTCCCAAAGTGCAGGGATTACAGGCATGAGCCATCATGCCTGGACAGCAAACTCATTTTCAACAAAGGTATCAAGAAAATACATTCAGGAAAGAAAACCCTCTTGAATAAATGGCGCTGGGAAAACTCAATGCCCATACACAGAAGAATGAATTGAACCCCTATTTCTCACCATATACAAAATTCAATCCAAGATAGGTTAAAGACTTAAAGATAACACCTACAACTATAAAACTACTAGAAAGAAATATAGGGGAAACACTTCAGGATATAGCCAAAGATTTTATGGCTAAGTTCTCAAAAGTACAGAAAACAAAACAAAAATAAATAAATAAAACTATTTTAAACTAAAAAGCTTCTGCCCACATAGGAAGCAATCAACAGAGTGGGGAGACAACCTGTTGAATGGGAGAAAATATTTGCAAACTATTCATCCAACAAGGAACTAATATCCAGAATACACAAGGAACTCAAAACACTCGATAGTAAAAACTAATAATAATCCCACTTAAAGGTGGACAAATGACATGAAGAGACATTTTTCCAAAGACATCCATACAAACAGCAGATGGGTATATGAAAACTGCTTACCATCACTAATCATCAGCAAAATGGAAATCAAAACCACAATGAGACATCATCTTACCCAAGTTAGAATGGCTATTACTAATAAGACAAAAGATAACAGATGCTGATAAGGACACAGAAAAAAGGGAACACTTATACACTGTTGGTGGGAATGTAAATTAGTGCAGCCATTACAGAAAACAGTAGGGAGATTTCTCCGAGCACTAAAAACACAACTACCATATGATCCAGCAACCGTAATACTGCGTATTTATCCAAAGGAAAAGAAATCAGTGTATCAGGAGGATACCTGCACTCGATGTTTATTCCAGTACCATTCACAATAGCAAAGATAGGGAATCAACCTAAGTGCCCACCAAAAGATGAATAAATAAAGAAAATGTATATATACGCAATGGAATACTATTCAGCCATAAAAAAAATAAAATAAAATCATGGCATTTGGAGCAATGTGGATGGAATAAGCCAGGTACAGAAAAAACAAACATCAGATATTCTCACTCATATGTGGGAACTTAAAAAATTGATCTCATGAAGGAACAGGGTAGAATGACAGATAGTAGAGGTGAGGAAGGGTCAGTGAATGGGGGATAAAAAGAAGTTGGCAAATAGATAAAAACATAAGGTTAGATAGAAGGAATAAGTTCTAATGGTCTATAGCAGAGTAGGGTGACTGTAGTTAACAACCATGTATTGTATATTTCAAAATAGCTAGAAGAGAGGACCTTTAATGTCCCAATACAGAAATGACAGAGCAAGACTCTGTCTCAAAAAATAAAAAAGGCTTATATCTATAAGAAACTCAAAAATAGGAAAATGATTTGAAAAGACCCTTCAACAAAGAATACATCTAGGTAGCAAATAAGTAGATGAAAAGATGTTCAACATCATTAGTCAGAGAAATTTAAAAACTTGAAATATACTACTACACATTTAGGAGAACAGCTAAAATTTTAAAACATGCTGGTAACACCACTGGTGAGAAAGTAAAATTATACAACTTTGGCAAGCAGAAAATTCCTTTTTTTTTTTTTTTTTTTTCTGAGACAAGAGTCTCACTCTGTCACCCTGGCTGGAGTGCAGTGGCGCAATCTTGGCTCACTGCAACCTCCACCTCCCAGGTTCAAGCAATTCAGGCCCCTACCTCAGCCTCTTGAGTAGCTGGGACTACAGGCACATGCCACCATGCCCAGCTAATTTTTGTATTTTTAGTAGAGACAGGGTTTCACCATGCTGCCAAGGGTGGTCTAGAACTCGCAGGCTCAAGCAATCCACTCACCTCCGCCTCCCAAAATGCTGGGATTACAGGCGTGAACCACTGTGCCCAGCCAGAAAATTTCTTTAAAAGGCTATATTAGTTCATTTTCATGCTGTTGATAAAGACATACCTGAGACTGAGCAATTTACAAAAGCAAGAGCTTTAATGGACTTACAGTTCCACATGGCTGCGGGAGCCTCACAATCATGGCAGAAGGCAAGGAGGAGCAAGTCACGTCCTATATGGATGATGGCAGGCAAAAAGAGAGCTTGTGCAGGGAAACTTCCATTTTTAAAACCATCAGATCTCATGAGACTTATTCATTATCACAAGAACAGCATGGGAAAGACCCGCCCCCATGATTCAATTACCTTCCATCACGTTCCTCCCAGGACACGTGGGAATTGTGGGAGTTAAAATTCAAGATGAGATTTGGGTGGGGACACCACCAAACCATATCAAAGGCAAACCGGGACGGATGCAGTGGCTCAAACCTGTAATCCCAGCACTTTGGGAGGCTGACGCAGATGGATCACTTGAGGTCAGTAGTTCAAGACCAGCCTGGTCAACATGGTGAAATCCCGTCTCCACCAAAAAATACAAAAATTAGCCAGGTGTGATGGTATCTGCCTGTAATCCCAGCTACTCAGGAGACTGAAGCGGGAGAATCTCTTGAACCCAGGAGGCAAAGGTTGAGTTGAGCCGAGAACACCCCACTACACTCCAGGCTGAGCAACAGGGTGAGACCCTGTCTCAGTAAATAAATAAATGGCAAACCAGACACTCCAATCTTAGGTATTTACCCAACAGAAATGAAACATGTCCACACATACATTTGTACATAAATATTTGTAGCAGTATTATTCATACAGGCAAAAACTGGGAATGATCTAAATGTCCATTATCGGTAAATAGATAAACAAATTAAGATATACCTACACAATGAATGCTAAAACAAATGGACAATTCTAGGAGGCATACTACATGCTTCCTAGGGGTCCTAGCAGATTCAAGCCTCCTGTCTCTAGCAGGGACTATATATCTTGATAATTCACCTCTAATTGCCCAACTCATTCTTCATGACCTTTCCTACTGCTCCTGGGACCATTTCTCAAATATACTACCTGCATCCAGGTCTGTCTCAGGATCTACTTTTCTGAAAAACGAAACTGAAACCACACATTCATTATTGTGGGAATGATTAAGTAAATTTTACTAAATCAAGATGACAAAATATTATGCACCGGTTTTTCAATGTTCATAAACAATGACATGAAAATATGTTTGAGATAATGTGAGCTTTTCAAGGGTCCAAAATGCACACAAGATATATTATCAGACATGTGAAACAAAAAGGAAAAAAGATCTCCTACAATAAGTTCTATATAAAAGTAAAATCTTCTACATCTTGCACAAGCTGGTATAGAGTCTCATCAAAAATATTTTCTGAATAAATGAATGTTATTGCAGATAAACTAACCAATGAACAAGCCAAACATATAATATGCCAAACATAAGCCAAAATCTTTTTCTGTATTATCAAGTAAAATCTGTTATAATACATTAAAAGCAAGTAGAGTTTATCCCAGAAATGCAAAAAGGGCTCAACATTAAAAACTTAATCAGACTAATTCACCATATTTTTAAAAAACTGATCTTCAATACTAAATAGACATTTAATTAAATTCAATATCCATTAGTAAACTTTTTTAATCTTAGCAAACTAAGATTTTTTTTTAAAGACTTTGTTAACTTGATAAAGCATATGTACTAGAAACTTACCTTTATTAGGCATCAGACTCTGTTTTATATGCTAGGGCATTGAAGAAGAGAGGCAACAGTGCCCGAAGTCACAGAGTTTACAGTCTACTGGGTGACACAGGTAAATAAACAGATAATAATAATACAGCATAGTAAGATGCTATGACAAGATACTTAGAAGCTGCCATAGTAACATAGGAAAACATCAGATCTTACTTTGCTGGAGATAATTAGATCAATAGATGATAAGTACCTATCACACAAGGACAGAGTTATTTATCTTTGTAGTACCTGGTATCTAAGACTATGTCTATCACATGGTAAGTCTTTGGTAAATATTCCTTAAATTAATTGACAAATGAACAAAACGAACAAACAATAAATAATGGTCTTAGAATTTTTTTAATGTCAGGTACAAAATATCAACAAATTAAATGACTTGTTATAAATCTGATGTCTCCTAAAGAGTTCATTTGGGTACAAACAGAACCATACATACACACAAATTAGCAATTTTAAATACTCACAGATACAAGGGATTTGTATTGGCCAGTTGGAGAGTATATGTTTTCACAGGTTCTACCGCTATTAGCACATCTTGTTCTATAGCCATAGGAAGAACAGAATATCCACAGTAATCTATATGCTCTCCTAGAAAAAAGAGAAAGCTTTTTTAATCATTGCTAATATATAAAACAAAAGCACCTCAAGAAAGTTTACATACGGGAAAAAACTGACCATGAGTCAGGTTTTAACAGTAAATAAAAATAAAGGAAAGCAGAGCAAGATGGCCAAATAGAACCCTTCCATGATCTTACACCAAATTGAACAACTATCTATGCAATAAACACCTTCATAAGAACCCAGAAAATTCAGGTGAGTACCTGAAAATCACAGTACCTGGTTTTCACATAACATCAGGGATAGAGAAATTGAAGAGCACAGGAAAGACAGTCTTGCATTGCATACAGGATCCCTCCCAGTATGGAGAGAGAAAAACTGTTTGGGGGAGGGAGGGTGAAGTGAGTGTGGGTCTTTGCACTGGAACTCAGTGCTGCCATGTTACAGCAAAACACAAAACAGAGAAGAATTCTGCTAGCATCCAAGGAGGGGCATTTAGATCAGCCCTGGGCAAGACAGAATTCTCAGTCTCAGCAGGAAGAACCTGAGTCCCAACTGACCTCACCTCTGGCTAACTAAAGTGGCCTCGTGCCCAGAATAAGCTTAATTGGCTGTCAGGCCACAAGTACTGCAGTCCTCAGGCAAGCCCTGGTACTGCGCTGGATTTCGAGGCAGTAGACTTGGTATGTGTGACCAAGTGTGACACCAGCTGTGGCAGCCAGGGAGTGGCTGGATCACACTGCACCCAACTCCAGGAAGTACAGCTTGGGGAGAGACTCCTTTAGCTTAAGGAAAGAAGTGGGAAGAGTACAGAAGACTGTCTTGCAATTTGGGTACCAGCTCAGCCAAAGTAAAGCACCAAGGAGATTCCTGAAGCTGTCAATTCCAGGACTTAGGTCCTGAAGGGGATTTCTAGACCCACCTTCATTCAAAGGGAATCCACTACCCTGAAGAGAAGGACCCAGTCTTGGCAGGATTCACTTGATCACTAAAGAGCCCTTGGGCCTTGAATAAACATCAGCAGTAACCAGGCAAGATCCAGTATTGTACAGGCTTCAGGTGTGACCCAGCACAGTGCCAGCTGTGGAAGCCACAGAAGTGCTCTAGGCAGCCCAGTACAGAGACTACTTCTGATTGGAAGGAGTAAAGGGAAGACATCAAGAGAACTTTGCCTGACAACCCAGGGAATTCTCCTTTACCTTACCCAAACTCGTCAAGGCAGCACCTCTAGACGTCAGCAAGAACTGCAGTATTCCTGGGCTTAGAGCACCTCCTTTATGCCCGTAAGGACCACATTCTTAGAGCGCAACACTCAACCCCATTTGAACACATGAAAAGTCTTCTCAAGAATGAAGGGTACAAAAAAGCCCAGACTACACAGACAAATTATTACCTAATTTGTTAATGCCCATATGTAATGAATGTCCACAAGCATCAAGAGTATCCAGGAAAACATGACCTCATTAAATGAACTACAGAAGACACCAGTGACCAATCCCAGAAAGACGAAGATATATGTCCTTTCAGACAGAGAATTCAAAAGAGCTGTCTTGAGGAAGCTCAACAAACCTAAAAGATAACACAGGGAAGAAATTCATTATTCTACCAGAGAAATTTAACAAAGAGGTTAAAATAGCTTTTGAAATTTCATACAGAAGTTCTGCAGCTGAAAAATTCAACTGACAAACTCAAAAATGTCTCAGTCTCTCAACAGCAGAACCAATCAAGAAAAAGAAATAATTAGTGAACCTGAAGACAGGCTATATAAAAATACACAGTCAGAGGAGAGAAAAGAAAAACAATTTAAAAAGAATGAAGCTTCTCTACAAGATCTAGAAAATAGCCTCAAAGGGGCAAATCTAAGAGTTAATGGCTTTAAAGAAGATGTAGAGATAGAGAGGTAGGGTAGGAAGTTCATTCAGTGAAATACTGATAGAAAACTTTCCAAACCTAGGAAAAGATATGAATATTAAGGTATTAGAAGATCACACAACACCAAAATGATTCAACCCAAATAAGACTAACTCAATTAATATATTAATCAAACTGTCAAAGGTCAAGGATAAATAAAGTATCCTAAAAGCAGAAAAAGAAAAGAAGCAAAGAACATATAAAAAACATACAAAGCAAAGAACATATATAAAGAACACATAAAGAACAATATGTCTGGCAGGAGACAACTCAGCAGGGAACTTAGAGGCCAAGAGAGAGGCAGATGACATAGTCAAAGTGTTTAAGAAAAACAACTTTTGAACTAGAATATTATTTCCAATAAAACTATCCTTCAAACATGAAAGAGAAATACTCTCCCAGACAAACACAGCTGAGGGGTTTCATCAACATCAAACCTGTCTTGCAAAAAATGCTACAGAGAGTTCTTCAATCTGAAAGAAAAGCACATTAATGTAAAAAATATATATCACATGGTGGTATAGAACTCAGTGGTAGTGGTAAATGAACAGATGAATACAGAATACTCTAACACTGTAACCATAGTGTTAAAACACTCATATCTTAGTAGGAAGATTAAAAGACAAACCTATCAAAAATAGTAACTGAAACAGCTTTCTGAGCATAAAAAGATATAAACAGAGACAATCAAAAGTGACAAAGCAGCCGGGCACGTTGGCTCAAGCCTGTAATCCCAGCACTTTGGGAGGCCAAGGGAGGCAGATCACGAGGTCAGGAGATCCAGACTATCCTGGCTAACATGGTGAAACTCCATCTCTACTAAAAGTACAAA
>NW_012121598.1:4353424-4359731 GCF_000951035.1 Colobus angolensis palliatus | reverse complement strand
GCCAAGCATGGTGGCAGGTGCCTGTAATCCCAGCTACTTGGGAGGCTGAGGCAGGAGAATCACTTGAATCTGGGAGGCAGATATTGCAGTAAACTGAGATTGTACCATTGCACTCCAGCTTGGGCAATAAGAGTGAAACTCTGTCTCAAAGAAATAATAATAAAAATAAAATAAACACTCAGCCACTAAAAAACAAGTAGAAATTTTGCATATAAACAACCTAATGGTATACCTCTAGCAAAAACAATCCAAATCCAAAATTAGTAGAAGGAAAGAAAGAATAAAGATCAGAGCAGAAGTAAATTTGAGACAAAAATTAATGAAATGAAAAGGTAAACATAATAGCAAATCTTTAGCTAGACTGAGAAAAAGAGAACACAAAAATAAATAAAATAAAACAAACAAACAGAAAAGGAGACATTACAAGTGACATCACAAAATACAAAGGATCATTAAAGTCTATTGTGAACAACTATTATGCCAACAAATTGAAAAACCTAAAGGACATGCATAAGTTCCTGGACACAGAAAACCTATGAAGATTGAACCAGGTAGAAATAGAAAACGTGAACACACCAATAACAAGTAACAAGATTGAAGCAATGATAAAAAGTCTCCCAACAAAGAAATGCTCAGGACCATAGGGCTTCACCCATGAATTCTACCAAACCTTTAAAGAAGAACTAACACTACTTCTTTTCAGACTTGCAAAAAAATTGACAGGCAGGGAATTCTTTGAAACTATTCTATGAGGCCAGCACTACTCTGATACCAAAACTGAACAAGGACACAAAAAGGAAACTACAGGACAATATCTCAGTTGAACATACAATCAAAAATCCTCAATAAAATGTTGGCAAAATGAACCCAAGAGCCCATAAAAAGATTATATAACATGATCAAGTGGGATTAATCCTAGAGATGCAAGGAAGGGGTTCAACATACACAAATCCAAAAATACGATATATCACATCAACAGAATGAAGGAAAAAAAACATATAATCTTTACAATCAATTCAGCAAAAGCATTTGATAAAATTCAACATGCCTTTATGATAAAAACTTTTAATATATTAGGTACAGAAGGAATGTGTCTCAATATACAATAAAGGCCATATATGACAAACCAATAGCTAACATCATACCAAATGAGGAAAAATGGAAAGCTTTTTGTATAAGCACTAGAACAAGACAAGCATACCCAATTTCACCACTCGTATTCAAAATAGTACTGGAAGTCTGAGCCAGAGCAACTAGCAAGAGAAAAATATAAAGGGCATCCAAATTGGAAAGGAGAAAGTCAGATGGTCTCTATTTGTACACAACATGATTTAACGTAGAAAAACCTAAAGACCACAAAAAGCTTTTACAGCTGATAAATTCAGTAAAGTCACAAGATACAAAATCAGTATAAAAAATAGCTAGGGTTTCATTGAATGTAAATGGCCCAAATGCTCCATTTAAAAGATAGAGAACCGCAAAAAGGATAAGGACTAACTAACCACCTGTCTGCTGCCTTCAGGAGACTCACCTAACACATAAGGATTCACATAAACTTAAAGTAAAGGGGTGGAAAAGGGCATTTCATGCAAATGGACACCAAAGTGAGAAGGGGTATCTCGTCTTATATCAGACAAAACAAACTTTAAAGCAAGAGCAGTTAAAAGAGACAAAGAGGGACATTATATAATGGTAAAAAGGCTTTGTGTAACAGGAAAATATCACAATCCTAAAGATATATGCACCTAACACTAGAGCTCCCAAATTTATAAAACAATTACCAACAGACCTAAGAAATGAGATAGACAGCAACATAGTAACAGTGTGGGACTTCAATACTCCACTGACAGCACTAGACAGGTCATCAAGACAGAAAGTCAACAAAGAAACAATGGATTTAAACTATGCCTTGGAACAAATGGACTTAACACATATATACAGAACATTTCATCCAACAACTACAGAAAACACATCCTATTCAACAGGGCATGGAACTGTCTCCAAGATAGACCATGTGATAGGCCACAAAAGAAGCCTCAATAAATTTAAGAAAATTGAAATTATATCAAGCACTCTCTCAGACTACAATGAAATAAAACTGGAAATCAACTACAAAAGGAACCTTCAAAACCATGCAAATACATGGAAATTAAATAACCTGCTCCTGAATGAGCACTGGGTCAAAAACAAGATCAAGATGGAAATCTAAAAATTCTTTGAATGGAATGACAATAATGACACAACCTATCAAAACCTCTGGGATACAGCTAGGACAGTGCTAAGAGGAAAGTTCATAGCCCTAAACACCTAAATTAAAAAATCTGAAAGAGCACAGACAATCTAAGGTCACACCTCAACAAACTAAAGAAACAAGACCAAACCAAACCCAAACTCAGCAGAAGAAAGGAAATAACCAAGATTAGAGCAGAACTAAATGAAATTGAAACAAACAAAAACACAAAAGGTAAATGAAACAAAAAGGTGGTTCTTTGAAAAGATAAAATTGGGCCGGCGTGGTGGCTCATGCCTATAATCCCAGCACTTTGGGAGTCTGAGGCGGGTGGATCACCTGAGGTCGGGAGTTCAAGACCAGCCTGACCAACATGGAGAAACCCCGTCTCTAGTAAACGTACAAAAATTAGCTGGGCATGGTGGTGGGCGACTGTAATCCTAGCTACTCAGGAGGCTGAGGCAGGAGAAGCTTGAACCAGGTGGCGGACATTGCAGTGAGCTGAGATCGCACTACTGCACTCCAGCCTGGATGACAAGAGCGAGACTCCATCTCAAAAAACAAAGCAAAATAAAAGGTAAAATTGATAGACCATTAGCAAGATTAACCCAAGAAAAGAAGAGAGAAAATCCAAATAACCCCACTAAGAAACAAAAGAGGAGATATTACAGTTGACACCACTGAAATAACAAAAGATCACTCAAGGCTACTATGAACATCTTTATGCAAATAAACTAGAAAACCTAGAAGAGATGGATAAATTCCTGGAAAAATACAACCCCCCTAGCTTAAATCAGGAAGAATTAGATACCCTGAACAGACCAATAACAAGCAGTGAGATTGAAATGGTAATTTAAAAAATACCAACAAAAAAAAAATACAGGACCAGACAGATTCACAGCAGAACTCCATCAGACATTCAAAGAAGAATGGGAACCAATCCTGTTGACACTATTCCACAAGATAGAGAAAGAAGGAATCTTTCCTAATTCATTCTATGAAGCCAGCATCACCCTAATATCAAAACCAGGGAAGGACATAACCAAGAAAGAGAACTACAGATCGATATCCTTCATGAACATAGACGCTAAAATCCTTAACGAAATCCTACCTAACCAAATCTAACAACGTATCAAAAAGTTAATCTACCATGATCAAGTGGGTTTCATATCAGGGATGCAGGGATGGTTTAACATATGCAAGTCTGTACATGTGATACACCACATAAACAGAATTAAAAACAAAAATCACATGATCATCTCAACAGATGCAGAAAAAGCATTCAACAAAATCTAGCAAGCTTTACGATTAAAACTCTCAGCAAAATTGGCACAAAAGGGACATACCTTAATGTGATAAAAGCCATCTATGACAGATCCATAGCCAACATAATACTGAATGAGGAAAAGTTGAAAGCATTCCCTCTGAGAACTGCAACAAGACTAAGATGCCTACTCTCACCACCCCTTTTCAACATGGTACTGGAAGTCCTAGCCAGAGCAATCAGACAAGAAAAAGAAAAATAAGGCATCCAAATTAGTAAAGAGGAAGTCAAACTGTCACTGTTTGCTGACGATATGATCATTTACTTTGAAAACCCTATAGACTCCTTCAGAAAGCTCCTAGAACTGATAAAAGAATTCAGCAAAGTTTCCAGATACAAGATTACAATTCCAGATACAAGATTAAGATTCTAGAAACAAGCTATACAAATATAGCTCTTCTGTATGCCAACAGCGAACAAACAGAGAATCAAATCAAGAATTCAACCCCTTTTGGCTGGGCGCAGTGGCTCACGCCTGTAATCCCAGCACTTTGGGAGGCAGAGGGGGGCAGATCATGAGGTCAGGAAATCAAGACCATCCTGGCTAACATGGTGAAATCCCATCTCTACTAAAAACACACAAAAAATTAGCTGGGGCCGGGCGCGGTGGCTGTAATCCCAGCACTTTGGGAGGCCGAGATGGGTGGATCACGAGGTCAGGAGATCGAGACCATCCTGAGCTACACGGTGAAACCCCGTCTCTACTAAAAAATACAAAAAAAACTAGCCAGGCGAGATGGCGGGCGCCTGTAGTCCCAGCTACTCGGGAGGCTGAGGCAGGAGAATGGCGTAAACCCGGGAGGCGGAGCTTGCAGTGAGCCGAGATCACACCACTGCACTCCAGCCTGGGTGACAGAGCGAGACTCCATCTCAAAAAAAAAAAAAAAAAAAAACAGAAAGAAAGAATTCAATCTCTTTTATAATAGTTGCAAAGGGGGCGGTTCCAAGATGGCCAAATAGGAACACCTCCAGCCTCCAGCTCCCAGCGTGAGCGACACAGAAGATGGGTGATTTTTGCATTTCCAACTGAGGTACCAGATTCATCTCACTGGGGCGTGTTGGACAGTGGGTGCAGGACAGTGGGTACAGCCCACCGAGTGAGAGCCAAAGCCAGGCAAGGCATCACCTCACCTGGGAAGTGCAAGGGGTAAGGGAATTCCCTTTCCCAGCCAAGGGAAACCGTGACACACAACACCTGGAAAACCGGGTCACTCCCACCATAATACTGCACTTTACCAAGGGTCTTAGCAAACGGCACACCAGGAGATTATATCCCGTGCCTGGCTTGGAGGGTCCCACGCACACAGGGCCTCCTTCATTGCTAGCACAGCAGTCTGAGATCTAATTGCAAGACAGGAGCAAGGCTGGGGGAGGGGCATCTACCATTGCTGTGGCGTGGGTAGGTGAACAAAGCCGTCAGAAAGCTCGAACTTGGTGGAGCCCAACACAGCTCAAGGAAGCCTGCTTGCCTCTGTAGACTCCACCTCTGGAGACAGGGCATAGCCAAACAAAAGGTAACAGAAACCTCTGCAGATTTAAATGTCCCTGTCGGACAGCTTTGAAGAGAGTAGTGGTTCTCCCAGCACAGAGTTTGAGATCTGAGAATGGACAGCCAGCCAGCTCAAGTGGGTCTCTGACACCCGAGTAGCCTAACTGGGGGACACCCCCCAGTAGGGGCAGACTGACACCTCACACCTCGCACGGCCGGTAACCCTGTGAGACAAAGCTTCCAGAGGAACGATCAGGCAGCAACATTTGCTGTTCAGCAATATTCACTCTTCTGCAGCCTCTGCTGCTGATACCCAGGCAAACAGGCCCTGGGGTAGACCTCGAGCAAACTCCAACAGACCTGCAGCTGAGGGTCCTGACTGTTAGAAGGAAAACTAACAAACAGAAAGGACATCCACACCAAAACCACATCTGTACATCACCATCATCAAAGACCAAAGGTAGACAAAACCACAAAGATGGGGAAAAAGCAGTGCGGAAGAGCTGAAAATTCTAAAAATCAGAGCGCCTCTCCCCCTCCAAAGGAATGCAGCTCCTCGCCAGCAACAGAAAAAAGTTGGATGGAGAATGACTTTGACAAGTTGAGAGAAGAAGACTTCAGACGATCAAACTTCTCCAAGCTAAAGGAGGAAGTCTGAACCATCACAAAGAAGCTAAAAAAAACCTTGAAAAAAGATTATACAAATGGCTAACTAGAATAACCAATGTAAAGAAGTCTTTAAATGACCCGATAGAGCTGAAAACCATGACACGAGAACTACATGACAAATGCACAAGCGTTGGTAACCAACTCGATCAACTGGAAGAAAGGGTATCAGCGATTGAAGATCAAATGACTTAAATGAAACGAGAAGAGAAGTTTAGAGAAAAAAGAGTAAAAAGAAATGAACAAAGCCCCCAAGAAATATGGGACTATGTGAAAAGACCAAATCTACATCTGATTGGTGTACCTGAAAGTGATGGGAAGAATGGAACCAAGTTGGAAAACACTCTGCAGGATACTATCCAGGAGAACTTACCCAACCTAGCAAGGCAGGCCAACATTCAAATTCAGGAAATACAGAGAACACCACAAAGATACTCCTCAAGAAGAGCAACTCCAAGACACATTATTGTCAGATTCACCAAAGTTGAAAAGAAGGAAAAAATGTTAAGGGCAGCCGGAGAGAAAGCTCAGGTAACCCACAAAGGGAAGCCCATCAGACTAACAGCGGGTCTCTCGGCAGAAACTCTCCAAGCCAGAA
>NW_012121598.1:4348271-4348696 GCF_000951035.1 Colobus angolensis palliatus | reverse complement strand
ATCACCACTGACCTCACAGAAATACAAACTACCATCAGAGAATTCTATAAACACCTCTATGCAAATAAACTAGAAAACCTAGAAGAAATGGATAAATTCCTGGACACATACACTCTCCCAAGACTAAACCAAGAAGAGGTTGAATCCCTGAAGAGACCAATAACAGGATCTGAAATTGAGGTGATAATTAATAGCCTACCAACTAAAAAAAGTCCAGGACCAGATGGATTCACAGTAGAATTCTACCAGAGGTACAAGGAGGAGCTGGTACCATTCCTTCTGAAACTATTCCAATCAATAGAAAAAGAGGCATCCTCCCTAACTCATTTCATGAGGCCAACATCATCCTGATACCAAAGCCTGGCAGAGACACAACAAAGAAAGAGAATTTTAGACCAATATCCCTGATGAACATCGATGCAAAA
>NW_012121598.1:4329514-4346366 GCF_000951035.1 Colobus angolensis palliatus | reverse complement strand
AAAATATCGCAAGAACAGAAAACCAAACACCACATGTTCTCACTCATAGGTGGGAACTGAACAATGAGAACATGTGTACACAGGAAGGGGAACATCACACACCAGGGCTTGTCATGGGGTTGGGGGAGCAGGGAGGGATAGCATTAGGAGATATACCGAATGTAAATGACGAGTTAATGGGTGCAGCACACCAACATGGCACATGTATACATATGTAACAAACCTGCACGTTGTGCACATGTACCAGAGATCTTAAATTACAATTTAAAAAATTAATTAATTTAAAAAAAAAGAAACTGGTCTATATACAATGGAATACTATACAGCCGTAAAAAGGAATCAGTTAACAGTATTTGCAGTGACCTGGATGAGACTGGAGACTATTATTCTAAGTTAAATAACTCAGAAATGGAAAACCAAATATCACATGTTCTCACTGATATGTGGGGGCTAAACTATGAGGACGCAAAGACATAAGAATTAGGAAATGAACATTGGGGACTTGCAGGGAAGAGTGGGAGGGGGGCACAGGATAGAAGACTACAAATGTGGTGCAGTGTATGCTGCTTGGGTGATGGGTACACCAAAATCTCACAAATCACTACGAAAGAACTTACTCATGTAACCAAATGCCACCTGTACCCCAATAACTAAGGGAAAAATAAAATTTAAATAATAATAAATAAAAGTACTTTGAAAAAAATTTTTTAAATCACTAGTGTTTCTAAACACCAATAACAGACTACCTGAAAAAGAAATGAAGCAAGTAATCCCATTTGAAATAGCTATAAAAAATGAATATCTAGGAATAAATTTAACCAAGGCAATAAAAGACCTATACAATGAAAACAATAAAACACGGATGAAAGAAATTGAAGAGGATACAAAAAAATGGAAAGACATCCCACATTCTTGGACTGGAAGAATTAATATTGTTAAAACGACCATACTACTACAGATTCAATGCAATTCCTGGTATGATACCAATGACATTCTTCACAGAAATAGAAAAGAAATTCTAAAATTTGTATGGAACCACAAAAGACCCCAAATAACCAAAGCAATACTGAGAAAAAAAGAAGAAGAAGAAAAAAGCTGGAGGCATTACACTATCTGACTTCAAATACACTACAAAGCTACAGTAATACTATGGTTTTGGCGTAAAAACAGACATACAGACCAATAGAACAGAATGGAGAACCCAGAGCTAAATCCACGTATTTACGGCCAACTTATTTTATTTTATTTTATTTTACTTATTTATTTATTTTTGAGACAGAATCCTGCTGGAGTGCAGCAGTTTGATCTCGGCTCACTGCAGCCTCCGCCTCCCAGGTTTAAGAGATTCTCATGCCTCACGCCCCTGCGTAGCTGGGATTACAGGTGTGTGCCACCACAACCAGCTAATTTTTATAGTTTTAGTAGAGACGAGGTTTCATCATGTTGGCCAGGCTGCTCTCAAACTTCTAACCTCAAGTGATCCACCCGCCTTGGCTTCCTAAAGTGCAGGGATTACAAGCGTGAGCCACCATGCCTGGCCAAGGCCAACTGATTTTCAACAAAGTTACCTTCATTCATTGGGAAAAGGACAATCTGTTTAATAAATGGTGATGGAAAAACTAGATATCCATATGCAAAAGAATAAAAATAGGCCCCAATATCTCACCATTTATAGAAATCAATTTTAAATGGATTAAAGACTTAAAACATCATAACTGAAACTATGAAACTACTAGAAGAAAACATAAAGGAAATACTTTAAGACATTGGTCTAGGCAAAGATTTTATGAATAAGACTATAAAATCCAGACAAAGAAACAAAAATAGACAAATGAAATTATATCAAACTAAAAAGGTTCTGCATAGCAAAGGAAACCTGCCAATAGAGTGAAGAGACAACCTGTTGAAAGGGATAAAATATTTATCCAACAAGGAATTAATCTCCAGAATATATAAAAAACTTAACAGCAGTAAAACAAATATTCCAATTTAAAAATTGGCAAATGGTCTGGGTGTGGTAGCTCACGCCTGTAATCCCAGCACTTTGGGAGGCCAAAGTGGGCAGATCATCTGAGGTCAGGAGTTCATCCTGGCCAACACAGTGAAACCCCGTCTCTACTAACACTACAAAAATTAGCTGGGCATAGTGGCACGTGCCTGTAGTCCCAGCTACTCAGGAGGCTGAGGCAGGAGAATTCCTCAAACCCAGGAGGTGGAGATTGCAGTGAGCCCAGATCGTGCCACTGCACTCCAGCCTAGGCAACAGAGATTCTGTCTCAAAATAAATAAATTTAATTAATTAATTAATTAATTAATTAAAAATTGGCAAATGATCTAAATAGACATTTCTCAAAAAAAGACATAAAAATGACTTACAATCATAGAAAAATGCTCAGCATCACTAATAATCAGGAAAATGCAAATCAAAACCACCAGGAGATATTATCTCACTTCAGTTAGGATGACTATTATCAAAAAGACAAAAAGTAATAAGTGCTAGAGAGAATGCAGAGAAATGAGAACTCTTCTACACTATTGGTGGGAAAGTATAGTATAGTATAGCCATATGGAAAACAGTATGAAGGCTCCTCAAGAAACTAAAAATAGAACCACCATATGATCCAGCAATACCATTACTAGGTATATATCCAAAGAAAAGGACATCAGTATGTCAAAGAGATAAGTGGCTCTCTTGTTTATTGCATCACTATTCACAATAGTCAAGACACGGAATCAACATAAATGTCTATTAACAGATGAATCGATTTTTAAAATGTGGTGAATGTATGCAGTGGAATATTATTCAGCCACCTAAAAGAGTGAAATCCTGTTATTCACAGCAACACAGATGAGCTTAGAGGACGTTATGTTAAGTGAAATAAGTCAGGCACAGAAAGACACATACCTCATGTTCTCACTCATATATGGAAGCTAAAGGAGTTGATCTCATAAAAATAGAAGGTAAAATAGTGGTTACTAGAAGCTGGGAAGGATAATATATAGGGAGGACAGGAAGGGCAGGTAGGGAGAGGTCAGTTAGCAGACACAAGAGGCCAGGTGTGGAGGCTCACGCCTGTAATCTCAGCACTTTGGGAGGCCAAGGCAGGTGGATCGCTTGAGGTCAGGAGTTCAAGATTTGTATGGCCAACATGATAAGCTCCCATCTCTACTAAAAATACAAAAATTAATAAGGTGTGGTGGTGCACATCTATATTCCAGCTACTTGGGAGGCTGAGGCAGGAGAACCACTTGAACCCGGGAGGCAGAGGTTGCAGTGAGCCAAGATGGAGCCACTGTACTGCAGCCTGGGTGACAGAGCAAAACTCTATCTCAAAAAGAAAGTCAAAAAAAAATCATAAATTGAGCCATCATTAAGTCAGGGACCTTCACAAGTCTGTAGTTGTAAGCTCAGTACCTTTTTGTGGAAAATGAACAACTTACTAAATCTTATGAAAGGGAGTACATCCTCTATTCTACTATATCTAGTTTCCATCCTTGAAAACAAATAAACCAAAAAAGTAATACTCATTGGAAATAATAAAATAAAATGAACCTAAGGTATCCTTTTATGAAATTACCTGCTATAATAGTAAACACAAAAACAAAACCTGGAAATAGCTTTAGCTACAATGAGAGAAAGTTGTTAAATAAATTACATTAATTTAGTAAGCTATCATGAAGTCATTAAAATAACTACGAGCACTACACACAGAACCACAGTGCTGTGGTTTGAATGTCTCCTCCAAAACTCACACTGAAATTTAATTGCCACTGTGACAATATTAAGAGGTGGGACCTTTAAGAGGTGATTAGATCATGAGAGCTCTCCCCTTAGTAACAGATTAATGCCACTATCTCCAGAACAGGTTAGTGACCTCAGGAGTGAGTTCAGTGCACATCCTTTCTATATCTTCTTTTTTTTTTTTTTTGAGACAGAGTCTCATTCTGCCTTTCTATATCTTGCATGATCTCATGCCCTCCTACCCCTCCACCATACAATAACTCAATAAGAAGGCCAGGCACAGTAGCTCATGCCTATAATCCCAGCACTTTGTGAGGCCGAGGCGGGCAGATCACCTGAGGTCGGGAATTCGAGACCAGCCTGACCAACATGGAGAAACCCCATCTCTACTAAAAATACAAAAAATTAGCCAGGCATGGTGGCACATGCCTGTAATCCTAGCTACTCGGGAGGCTGAGGCAGGAGAATCACTTGAACCCGGGAGGCGGACATTGCGGTGAGCTGAGATTGCACCATTGCACACCAGCCTGGGCAATAAGAGCAAAACTCCATCTGAGAAAAAATAAAAAGAGAAGAGAATAACGCAATAAGAAGGCCCTCACCAGATGCCAGTAGCATGATCTTGAACTTCTCTGCCTCCAGAATCATGAGCCAAATAAACTTCCATTGTTGATAAATTACCCTATCTGTGGAATTCTGTTATGCCAGCAGAAAATGGAAATAGATACATAGAAATATTCATGATATATTAAATGAAAAAAAGATAAAAATGGTATGTAGTCTAAGTACAACTATGTCAATTATTATATACATGGACATTGATAAAATGATAGTAAACAAAATGTTGACAGGCTGTGTTATTTACCACTAAAAGGTAGTAAAATTCAAAGTACTTCACAGGATAAACAAAGGAAAAGATAAATTCATCTAGAAGACCTGCAAAATCTGGACCACACTTTTAGTAGCAAGGAATTGTAAGGTTTCCCTGTGCCTCTCTAACCCAGTGAGTAAATATAAAACCATCAAAACTACTTACCACAGTCTAAAATTTTAACCTGTGGCCTAGAAAAATATTTTCACTTTTTATGAAAACAATATTAACAACTTGGTTTCAACAAATTTATACATTTAAAAAATGAATGAACAATACTAATAACATGGATAGGGAAAGATAAAAGTAAAAGTGTGTTCCTTATGCAAAGACACATCTTACTATTAGTAGATATATGTGAAATATTCTATTTTGGGAAAAATTAAGAAAAATACGTTTTTAAAAATTTAGATCTTACCAAAGGATGAAGAAAAAAATTAAGAGAAGGAACTTTTGAAATACCTATTATGTTGACTCTTCCTGGTGCTCGAACATAAAACTTGGGAATAGATCCAAACTTGGAGTTAAACATCTCCTTTAGCTTCAGTAACCTGAAAATAAAAGTACAATATTTCAGATTATCACATAACAGAAAATCCATAACATACACACACACACACACTCCATATGCCTGCCACCATTCATTATTCCTTAAAAGAATAAAAGCAAAATTTCCTAGTGACATACTTCCTTGAAAATCCCAAATGAACAGTATTGTAATCTCTAAATGGCACAAAAGTATAGCTAAGTACACTGAAGAATTTAAAAGTTAAGATTGATACACCCAATAGAAAAAGCTACTTTCTTCCCTTTTGAAGAAACTAGTTTCTGCATACTTTTTTGGTGACATTCAGGGCAGAATCTCTTATATTAAAAGGTGCACCATGCGGTAGTTTATTTAGTTTCCTAAGGCTGTCATAACAAAGAACTATAAACTGGATGGCTTAACACAACAGAGATTTATAATCACAATTCTGCAGCCAGAAGTCTAAAGTCAGAGGTCAGTAGTACCTCTGAAAGCTGTAGAGGAGAATCCTTTCTTCCCTGCCTCTTTCTATCTTCTGGTAGCAGCTGTCAATCCTTGGTATTCCTTGGCTTTCAGCTTCATCACTCTTATCTCTCCTGTGTCACCACATGGCATTCTCTCTGTTTTTCCTTCTTGTAAGGACAACAGTCATATTGGATTAAAGTCCATTCACTCTAATTGAGTATGACCTCATCTTAATTGATTACATTTGCGAATATGCTAGTCCAAATAAGGTCACATTCTGCAGTTTCAAGTAGATATGAATTTGAGGGGTTATACTGTCTAACTCAGAACATGTAGTCAAACAAAATCTAGACTGGACATTAGGAAACCACAGTTCTAATTCTAATGAGATCTCTAATTCAATGTCGAAGTTTGGCAAATCATTTTCTCCTGGCCTCTCTTCTCTAAAATATGAGAATTTGAACTAGATATTCCTCATAGGTCCCTTCCAGACCCAAAATTCTTGTAATATATTTAATAACTTGATACTCTCAAATTATCTCAAGTCAATTGTGTGAATAGCCCTCATTATTTGTAGTCCCACATCATATTGTATCTGGGTACTAACACCAGGATGATAAACATTTATTAAAGCCGAATATATTCAGGATATTAATTAATTAAGAAACAGACACCCGCACCCAAAAAATCTCAAGAAAATTTAATATAATAATATAAAAATATGTGGAATATTGTTGGAAGTTATTCAAGCTCATCTCTTGGGAATTGAATAGTCATCAGAAACTGTTTATATCAGTTTCTTTGGCTCTCTTCCTGCCTCATTCTCCTATTGCTCCAAATACACCATTATAATTTCTCTCTGCTCAGTACTCTTTGCATTCCATCTGCCTCTGTGAACCTCTTAGTTTCTGCTCCTCCATACCTTCAGTCTTCATGACACTGTGGCCTTGACTCTACAAGACTTAACAGCTCCAGTGTCCTATACTAACTGATTACATTTCTGTGTCCTTTCGTTCAAATTCTCGAAAGATATAATCAGCTTGGCAGAGTTTAGGTCCTGTATCCATACAGATCTAGACATCTGTGGCCAAAGGGTGAGGTCATTTAGTACAAATAAGGTCACTTGTTTTAGTTACAAATATGATCACTTGTGCTTACTCCTTCAGCAGAGGCTGTGGAAGAGAACAAAAGATCGCAGCAGGGAGACAATAACAATGTCTAACATATGACTCAAAATACATTTACTGGACTACCTGGTAGACGTGGCTGCCTAAATCTGAGTTTCTCTATATATCCTCAAAAAACAAAACAAGAACAAAAGTATACAAAAACTCTGTCTTCAGTATAACTAGAAGACAAAAATGCCAAACTTCAAGTTACCTATAATAGGGGGAAAAAAGAAGAGAGAAAAGAAGACCACAGTGAACTACTGGAAACAAAAATTGAGCAAAAAAGCCAGGCACCCTGCATGTGCCTGTAGTTCCAGCTACTCTGGAGGCGAAGGCAGAAGGATCGATTGAGCCTAGAAGTTCTGGGCTGCAGTGCGCTACGCCGTCCAGGTGTCTGCACTAAGTTGGGCTTCAATATGGTGACCTGTGGGGGCCAAGGATTACCAGGTTGCCTGAGGAGGAGTAAACCAACCTAAGAGGGAAATGGAGCAGGTCAAAACTGCCACACTGATCAATGGCAAGATCCTGCCTGCGAGTAGCCACTGCACTCTAGCCTGGGCAACGTGAGACCTTGTCTTTGAAAAAAAAAAAAGAAAGAATGAAAGAAAGGGAGGGAGGGAAGGAGGGAGAGAGGGGGAGGGAGGGAAAATTGAGTAAAAGAAAGAGAAAGGAAGGGAGACACCAAAACTAAGATTAATCTAAAACCACTACCAGAAAGAAAAAGTCCACCTATTAAAAAACAGGAGGTGTGGGAAAGAAAAAGAGGAAAGTAGAATAAGCTCATTGATTACTAAATAGGCAAGAGGTAAAAGTTAAAAGATACAAAAAAAGAAAACTGACAAAGCAATGATTTTTTTAAAATCATAGTACAGACATATACAAGGATATTATTAAAGAAACAAAAGCATAGAAAGAACAGGTCCTGTGCAGTCAGGTAGACCTGGGCTTAAAACTCTCCTCTACACATGATGAAATTCATTAATCTAATTCACCTTTAAACTGGATAGAAATATGTATCCCATAGATTTGTTGGGAAGATTAATAAGGTCATTTGGAACAGTGTCCAGTCCAGCACTGGCATGAAGTATGTGTTTAATAAATGGTAGTTATGGTTATATCTTAGTTCCTGGGTTCAGTATCATTTCCACTCTGTAGCAGGTGAATAAGAATACATCATAAGCAATGAGAGATGGTAGGTGTGTTTGTGTCAGGATAGGAAGCAATGTTAGTGCACTGGGTAATTTTAATGATGCTATTGATAAATCTTGGTGCTCTCTGCCCAGCTTCTTCTTCTATTTTATAGAGAAGTTTGTTGAAGCAACTGAGGTTATTTGTCTGGACTTGAGATAGAATGACATAAAATTGGTGCTTTTCAACAACCACCACTGGAAAAAAATTAAAAACTGACAAAGCAGATAGTAGAAGTTAAATAAGAAAATAGTCCCCTGTTTTCTAAGGGTGTTTTAAAAATATAAGTACAAAGGCAACCAATAAAACAAAAATATAAATCTTCCTAAATACCATAGAAATTTTAAAAATAAAGGAGAAAAGAAAAATATCTGGTAGATAGGAAAAACATAAAATGTACCATAGCATACAATTACAGGTTGAGCATCCCTAATTCAAAACTTCAAAATCCAAAGCATTCCAAACTTTGAAGCTTTTTAAGCACAGCTATGATGTCATAAGTGGAAAATTCCACACCTAAGTATTTAACACAAACTGTTTCATGAATAAAATTATTTTAAATATTGTATAAAACTACTTTCATGCTATATGAATAAGATGTATATGAAACAAATAAATTTCATGTTTACATTTGGGTGCTATCTCCAAGATATCTCATTATATATATGTAAATATTCCAAAATCCAATAAATCTGAAATCTGAAAAACTTCTAGTCTCAAGCATTTTGGACAAGGGATACTCAACCTGTATAAAATAATACGACAACTGAAATCAAACATATTAATCACATTAATAAATGTGAATGAGCCTCAACTATTAAAACAAAAAGATTTGCAATTTTGCTCCTAAAACAGGACTGATGTATTATGCTGTATACTAGACACATAACTAAAACAAGGTGATTCTGAAAGACTAAATATCAAGAAATGGCCAAAGGTATTATAGGCAAATGGAAACAATAAGAAAACAAGTAGTAATCATGATCAAAATTGTAGGATTTAAGCTTATGCACTAAATGTACATAGAAGGATACCTTTCTTTAGAGAGAGAGAGATAGGGTCTCACTCTGTTGCCCAGGCTAAAGTGCAATGGGCAGTGGCATGATCATGGCTCACTGCAGCCTAGAACTCCTGGGCTCCCAGGAGTCCCAATCCTGCAGTCCCAGCCTCAGCAGAACTACAGAGGCATGCTGCCATGCCTAGGTAAAATATTTTTTAATTTTTTGTAGAGGCATAGTCTCACTATGTTGCCTAGGATGGTCTCAAACTTCTGGCTTCCAGGGATTCTCCTGTCTCAGCCTACGAGAAGGATATTTCTTAATGCTGAGAGCCACAAATCAAAATGAAGATACGGCAGTTAAGAAATATCCCAAATGAAACAGTAATCACTTATATAAGGCAAAACTACAAGGCAATTTAAGGAAACACAGGTAGAAATACATTAGCAATAAGAGATTATAAGACACCTTAGTACATCAAGGAGGCCAAATCACATAGAAAAGACTCAATAAACTTGATAAAGTAAATGTTATGGATATATACACATATCAAACATTGTACCCTCATAATAGGCAATACAACTTCTCAAGAGTACATGGAACATTCACAAATACTGATCATATATTTGGTTACAATGAAACATTAGTAAATTCCATAAAGTAGAAATAATACAAACAACACTCAATGCAATAGAACTAGAAATTATTAACAAGAAAAATGACAAAACGTCCTCCTACCTGCAAATTTCTTAAGTGTCTTTTAAACAACTCTTGGGTGAAAGGGGAAATAAAGTGAAAGAATCTAAAAATAATAATAACATTAAAAGCTCTACTCATTAAAAATGTATGGGATACATTTAAAGCAGTCAGAAAACTCCATAGTTCTAAACACTTTAGCAGTAAAAATGAAAAAATGATAATAAATTCTCATCTCCATAGGCTAGAAAATAAACAAAAAGAATGACACAAAAAAGATAAGAACAGAAAGTAATGATATGGGGAGTAGAAAACAGCAAACCTAAGTTAATAAATTCAAAGCCTGGGTTTTTAGGAAAAAAGTTAACAAAATAAGCCATTAGCTAATGAATTAATAATATGGGGGATAAAGCACAAATGTACAAAATAAAAGTAACAAAGGGAAAACACTACTAAACAGAAGACATTTTTTAAAAATAAGAAATCACTCTGCAGACCTCTATCCAAATATATCAGAAACTATAATAATCTGATTCCATTTTTTGTTTGACTGCTACCAGCTTTTAGACCTTAACTCTCCCTCTTTCCCCTTTCTACCTCACATTAAACTAATGGATAAAAATAAAGTCCCCCCTTTTGCCATGGGCCAAACCACATGTAGAAATCCTCTCGCTGGCTCCACCCTATAACCATCATAAAAACCCCAAGTCAGTCTCCTTTCCCTGCTCTCTCAAACCAGTTTTGGACCAGCTTAGGCAACCTGCCATGCTCCCCCAGAAAGCCTTATAATGTCAGTAATAAACTTCTAGAAAACCACAGAGAATTAATGATAAAAACCAAATTTAATAATAAAAGAATTCACTAAGGTAACAGGATTTAAGATTAATATACAGTAATCAGTAGACTTCATATGCAAAAACAAAAATCAGTTAGAGACTAGAATGGTAAAGAAAATATCATTAATGTTAGCACCAAAAAACACTAAATGCTTAGAAAAAAACTTAATAAAAGTGCAAAACCTATTTGAGAAAAGTTTTAAAACATTCTTGAAAGACAAATAAATGGACTGGGCACTGTGGCTCACGCCTGTAATCCCAGCACTTTGGGAGGCCGAGGGGGGCAGATCACAGGTCAAGAGTTCCAGACCAGCTTTGCCAACATAGTGAAACCCAGTCTCTACTAAAAATACAAAAAATTAGCCAGGCATGGTGGCACGTGCCTGTAATCCCAGCTACTCCTGAGGCTGAGGCAGAAGAATCACTTGAACCTGGGAGGCGGAGGTTGCAGTGAGCCGAGATCGTGCCACTGCACTCCAGCCTCCAGCGCAAGCGACAGTGCAAGACTCCGTCTCAAAAAAAAGAAAAAAGAAATGAAAAGACATCCCTGTTTTGGATAAGATGATACAACATCATAAAGATGTAGTTCTCCCAAAGTTAATTTACAAATTCAACTAAATCTCCCGAAAAATACCAATAAACTTTTCTTATGGAGATAGACAAGTTAGTAAAAAAGATCGTATGAAAAACAAATATGTAGCCAGGCATGGTGGCTCATGCCTGAAATCCCAGCATTTTGGGAAGCCAAGGCGGGCAGATCACCTGAGGACAGGAGTTTAAGAACAGCCTGACCAACATGGAGAAACCCCATATCTAGTGAAAATACAAAATGAGCTGGGCATGGTGGCACAGGCTTGTAATCCTAGCTACTCGGGAGGCTGAGGCAGGAAAATCGCTTAAACCTGGAAAGCAGAAGTTGCAGTGAGCCAAGATTGTCCCATTGCACTCCAGCCTGGGCAATAACAGTGAAATTCCATCTTAAAAAAAGAAAAAGAAAAGAAAAACAAATATGTAACAATAGTGGGCAAAACACTAAAAAAAGAAAAAACAAAAAAAAAAACCGCTTTGAGAGAGGAGTAACCCTACCAAACATTAAAACATACTAAAAGACCTCCATAATGAAAACAGTGAGATATCAGCACATAAATAGACTAGCAGACTTCAGTGGAATATCATGTCTAGAAACAGATTCAAATAAAAATTTAATATATGATGATGGTAGCATCTCAAATCATGACATAAAGGTAATTTTTTTTTTTTTTTTTTTTTTTGAGACGTAGTCTCGCTTTGTCACCTAGGCTGGAGTGCAGTGGCGGATCTCAACTCACTCCAACCGCCGCCTGCCTGGTTCAAGCGATTCTTCTGCCTCAGCCTCCCAAGTAGCTGTAACTACAGGCGTGTGCCACCACACCCGGATAATTTTTGTATTTTTAGTAGAGACGGGGGGTTTCACCATATTGGCCAGGCTAGTCTCGAACTCCTGACCTCGTGATCTCCCCACCTCGGACTCCCAAAGTGCTGGGATTACAGGCATGAGCCACTGCACCTGGCTCACAAAGGTAAATTTTTAATAGAGTACTAGTACATCACACCTGTAATCCCAGCACATTCAGAGGCCGAGGTGGGCAGATCATGAGTTCAAGGGATCGAGACCATCCTGGCTAACACGGTGAAATCCCGTCTCTACTAAAAATACAAAAAATCAGCCGGGTGCCTGTAATCCCAGCTACTTGGGAGGCTAAGGCAGAAGACTCGCTTGAACCCAGAAGGCACAGGTTGCTGTAAGCTGAGACTGCGCCACTGCACTCCAGCCTGGACAACAGAGCGAGACTCCATCTCAAAAAATAAAAATAAAAATAGAGTGCTAGTACAATTGGTTAGACTTCTGGGAAAAGGTAAAATTAGATCCATATCTTAATCATACACAATAATACTCTCCAAATGGATCAGGAGTCTAAATGTAAAAAAGAAACTACAGAAAACAAGAAGAAAACACAAGTGAATTTCAATATAACTCAGGCTTAAGGGAAAGGTTTTCTAACCATGACTCAAAATACAGAGGCAAATTTTTTAAATTTGATAGAGTTGACTATATAAAAATTTTTTAAAAACTTTTATGGCAAAAACACTACAGAATTTAAAAAATAACTAACAGAAAATAACATATATTGTAGATAAAGAGCTAATATCCCTTACATTTGAAAAAAAAAAAAAAAAGCCTCTTAAAAACCATGTGAAAAAAGTCCAAAACCTTGATAGAAAACTGTGTAGAAAGTATAAACAGGTCAGGCATAGCGGCTCACACCTGTAATCCCAGTACTTTGGGACGCCAATGCAGGTGGATTGCCAGAGGTCCGAAGTTCGAGACAAGCCTGGCTAACATGGTGAAACCCGGTCTCTACTAAAAATATAAAAATTAGCCAGGAATGGTAGTCCATGCCTGTAGTCCCAGCTACTTGGGAGGCTGAAGCAGGAGAATCGCTTGAATCCAGGAGGCAGAGGTTGCAGTGGGGCAAGACTGAACCACTGCACTCCAGC
This sequence comes from Colobus angolensis palliatus, assembly GCF_000951035.1. NCBI lineage: Eukaryota > Metazoa > Chordata > Mammalia > Primates > Cercopithecidae > Colobus > Colobus angolensis. The sequence continues at coordinate 4,333,337 of NW_012121598.1, read as the reverse complement.
CTGGGCAACAGAGCGAGATTCTGTCAAAGAAAAAAAAAAAAAGATATAAACAGAAAATTCATAGCAAAAGACAGTTTCATAATGACCCTAGGCCAGGCACAGTGGCCCACACCTGTAATCCCAGTATTTTGGGATGCCAAGGCAGAAAGATTGCTTGAGGCCAGGAGTTGGAGACTAGTTTAGGCCACATAGGGTGACCTGTCTCTAAAAAAACAAAAAAGAAAGCCCTTAAACATATGAAAAGATGTTGTTCAGCCTTAAGTTTTAGTTAGAAATACAAATTAAAACTACACTGAGATACTATCAGATGGTGAAAATTAAAAAGTAACAATGAATTCTGATGTTGAGGTTCTGAGTAAACAGGCACTCTTCTATTATACACTGTTTTGGGAATACAAATTTGGTACAACACTTTCAGAGGGGAACTGGGCATTGTCTAACAAAAATACATAGGTGTTGATTTTTACCTAGCAATTCACTGTCTAAGAATTTGCCCTGAAGATACACCTCCAACAATATAACATATATATATAAAATATTCATTGCAGAATAGTTTATAATCACAAAATACTAGAAACAATCTAAACACTCTTACATAGGAGAATGTTTGAATAAATTCTGACTTGTTTCCAAAATGAAGTGCAATGAAACTATTAAAAAGAAAATCATCTCTAGAAATGTTGATCTAGCGATTTCCAGAAATATTACATTAAAAGAAAAAAGCAAAGTGCTTTATCTGCTGAGATGGCCTAGGATAATTACTATCATATTAGCAATGAGCATCTCTAGTGCCCAGATCTTTATTTCAAAATAAATTACAGTTCCTTAAAGAAATGGCTGATTCCAGAACTGGATAAGAGACAATACAATATAAACCTGAAACATCTTGCTGTGCCAGAAAGTAAGGAAGTGCTCAATGATAGTGACACTTTGCAATGACACAGAAGTCCACCTGAAGAGGTTCCCATTGCCCAAATCTGAACATGAAACAACTGAGCATCAAAATAAATATAATAATAATGGAAACATTAGAATCCACAGAATAAAATAAAAACCTGAGTGCATAGTGACAGAAAAGGAAGAAAAGGAAAAGCATTTCCTTACAGTATAATGCCAATTAATAAATGAAAAAGTATGGGAAAAAAAAACAGAAAATCACCACTTAGAAATCACTGTAGTAATAAGCAATTCAGGCAAGAATCAACAATGGATGCTAAAATCAGTAAATGCAAATTTGGTCAGAAACAGGATACCAACATATTCTCAAAGTCTTTCACCAAAAGGATACTTATAAATTACAGAAGAGAAAACAGAAACTATACAGTGGAAAAACCAGCAGGCACCTCCTTAAGTGATTTAGGTTAACAGAATTGGTGATGAGACATATACATCATATGCCTTTTGATGTGGTGTACTAAAGAAACAAAATCAATTTCGTTGTATTCCTCCTAAAAATGCATAAACTGAATCTAATCATGAAGAAATATTAGACAAGCTACATTAAGGGAGAAATTTATTTAAAGCATGCTAAATGAAAATTATAGGAGGCCATTGTTTTAGACTAAGCTGTTGCACTAGACCCAACAGACCAAACCAAAATGTAGTACTGGAACTAAAGTTCCACATCAGCAAACCAAAAGTAAGTTGTTATCTGACTTTCCAAGAAATCAGGAGAGAGAGAAAGGGAGATAATAGCCAAATTTCCCAAACAGACCTGTCTTAGTCAGTATAATAATAAAATTCCCTCTGCCTTTAACAACAAAAAGTAACCTAAGTAGCCTGATGTTGACCAACCAGTTATTTTTGTATTGCTTTTTTCCCTATTCTTGCCTTAATAGGAAATTAACTTTAAAATGACCAATCCATTTTTTGTTCTTTGTTTCTGCTTTCTTCAGTCCTTTGTCTATAAAACCAATCTCCTCTGTTCAGTCCATTGGAACACTTATTCTATCTTACAGAATGGAGTGCTGCCCAATTCTAGAATTTCAAATAACACCAAGTAAGGTCTTTAAACTGTTAAATAAAAACTTCAGTCTAGTTAAATTTAAAGGGGTTTAACTGAGTAATGAACAATTCATGAATTGGACAGCCCCCAGAATCACAGTAGATTCAGAGAGACTCCAGGGATGCCTCATGGTCACAATTTTATAGACCAAAAAAAGGGAATTTATAGACAAAAAAAGGGAAGTGACATACAGAAATCAGAAGTGAGATACAGAAACAACTGGATTCCTTACAGTTCCACGTTTGCCTTATTCAAACACAGTTTGAACACTCAGCAATGTATGACTGGTTGAAGTAAGGCTGGTGGGACTGGCCAAGACTCAACTATTGTTACAGGAGCATACTCTTGTTAGGTTTTCAATCTTGTCTACCTATTAAGTTAGGTCCACAAGGACACAAATATAGAAGCAGAGAGGCTTTCTCAGGCCATATTTAATTTGCTTTAACAAAACTAAAATTGTTGTGATTTTGTCTTTCGACAAGTATCCATCATGACATATAAAATGAACATATGTTAAAGATTTTATTTATCTCAGTAACTAATAACAGAACTGGTAAGATGTTATAACCAATCAGAAAAAAGAATCCAAAGTCTCACCCCATACAGTAAAATAAGAAATGGCCAATATGCATTTAGAAATATATACAAAAGGAACAAAATGCAGCAGAAACTCTGCAGACTTAAATGTCCCTGTCTGACAGCTTTGAAGACAGTAGTGGTTCTACCAGCATGGAGTTTCAGATCTGAGAACGGACTGACTGCCTCCTCAAGTGGGTCCCTGACCCCAGAGTAGCCTAACTGGGAGGCACCGCCCAGTAGGGGCAGACTGACACCTCACACGGCCAGGACCCATCTAAGACGAAGCTTCCAGAGGAACGATCAGGCAGCACCATTTGCTTTTCAGCAATATTCGCTGTTCCGCAGCCTCCACTGCCAATACCCAGGCAAACAGGGTCTGAAGTGGACCTCCAGCAAACTCCAACAGACCTGCAGCTGAGGGTCCTGACTGTTAGAAGGAAAACTAACAAACAGAAAGGACATCCACACCAAAACCCCATCTGTACATCACCATCATCAAAGACCAAAGGTAGATAAAACCACAAAGATGGGGAAAAAAACAGAGCAGAAAAGCTGAAAATTCTAAAAATCAGAGTGCCTCCCTGCCTCAGAAGAAATGCAGCTCCTCACCAGCAATGGAACAAAGCTGGATGGAGAATGATTTTGACGAGTTGAGAGATAAAGGTTTCAGACGATCAAACTTCTCTGAGCTAAAGGAGGAAGTTAGAACCCATTGCAAAGAAGCTAAAAACCTTGAAAAAAGATGAGACAAATGGCTAATGAGAATGACCAGTGTAGAGAAGTCCAGAAATGACCTGATGGAGCTGAAAACCATGGCCTGAGAACTATGCGAAGAATGCACAAGCTTCAGTGGCCAATTTGATCAACTGGAAGAAAGGATATCAGTGACTGAAGATGAAATGAAGCAAGAAGAGAAGTTTAGAGAAAAAGGATTAAAAAGAAACAAAGAAAGCCTCCAAGAAATATGGGACTATGTGAAAAGACCAAATCTACGTCTGATTGGTGTACCTGAAAGTGATGGGGAGAATGAAACCAAGCTGGAAAACAGTCTGCGGGATATTATCCAGGAGAACTTCCCCAACCTAGCAAGGCAGGCCAACATTCAAATTCAGGAAATACAGAGAACACCACAACGATACTCCTCAAGAAGAGCAACTCCAAGACACATTATTGTCAGATTCACCAAAGTTGAAATGAAGAAAATATGTTAAGGGCAGCCAGAGAGAAAGGTCGGGTTAC